>NW_023416393.1:0-84383 GCF_014108235.1 Myotis myotis | reverse complement strand
CCTTTTCCGCCTGTGGGAAGAAAACATCCTGTGAGGACCAAGGGCCTTGAGGTCCTAAAGGAACTCCCAGTCCTGGAGTCCAGAGGAGTTTCCAGAACTGTGACTACAGACCCAGGGCAGGATCAGGAAACCTGAGGAAACTACACATGTGGGGACTGGACCAACCATCCTCCCCCCGGAGGTCTGTCCTCAGCAGGGACCTTCCACCCTGGCCTGGGAGTGCTGGGAACCAGGCCCCATCACTAGAATCATCAAGGTGATGAATCTGTCCCTCATTTCCACACGTGTCTTACGAAAGAGTGAGTGTCAGCAAATAGGGCCCCACACTGGGCAACCACACGTGTGGGGATGGTACTTGCCCTTAATGAAGCAGAACACACTTCTACCTGGGCTTGCAACTCCCAGTGAGACAAGACACTCAGGCCCCACCCCTTCCCTACCTGAGCGCTTCCTCCTCCACATCACAGCTCCAGCCACAGCTCCAGTGACCACAGCTCCAAGGATAACCAGGCCCACAACAAGGCTCACAGGGGGGATGGTGGCCCAAGGAGATGGCTCTGGGAAGGAAAGGGGAGGTGAGGGCCCTGAACCGCAGGCCTCAGCCCCGACCCCACTGAAGTCCTCCACAGACCCCTGCTTCCCTGAGAAGAGGCTCTGTGCCCACGCCCCTCCTCACCCCATCTCAGGGTCAGGGGCTCGGGCAGCCCCTCGTGATGCACATGGCACGTGTATCTCTGCTCCTCTCCACGGGGCACCACCAGGGCCGCCCACTTCTGGAAGGTCCCATCCCCCGCAGGCCTGGTCTCCACCAGCTCCATGTCCTGGGTCTGCTCCTCCCCATCACGCTGCCAGCTCAGGCTGATGTCCGCAGGGTAGAAGCCCCGGGCCCAGCACCTCAGGCTGACCTCACTGTCAGAGATGGGGTGGTGGGTCACGTGTGTCTTTGGAGGGTCTGAGGAGAAGGGGGAGGAAATTCAGGGACTTGGCACTGTCAGGGGACCCTCCAGCAGCCCTCATGTGACCACCTGAGCGTGGACAGGGCACCTGGGGAGGGCGAGGCAGCACACAGCACCACCAGCCTGGACAGAGCACCTGGGGATGACCTCTCCTCTTTAGAAAGTTCTAGTCAGAGTGACACAGCCCAGGGCGTGAGGCAGGTCTCAGGGGGAGAAAGGGATTTCTGGTCCTGTCCTGGGCGGAGGCCAAAGGACTCAGAAAAGTCGGGGTCAGACCTCAGATACACTGGGGGAGGGGCAGGGAGCAGGGCCTGAGAGAGGAAGTCCCCCATGGGTCCCAGAGCCACTGCAGGGTCAGTGGGAACCGCTGCTCAGTTCCTTCAGGCTGGCCTCCCCTCTAATTGTCCCTGAGACACTGCACCCCTAGGTGTCCCTGAGAGAAGGGAGGGCGTCACTGGAACTGAGAAGCCAGGCGGACTCAGTCTCCTGGCCCACAGGAGGGGGGTCTGACACTGACCCTGTGTCCTGTCTCCTTGTGGAGCCCCAGCCCCAGGGGAGAGGGGGGAGGCCCCAGGCCCTGGTACCTGCGCGCTGCAGAGCCTCCTTCCCCATCATCAGGACTCTGTGGAGAAACTCCAGGCACCTGCCCTCCAGGATGTTCCTGACTCGCTCAGCCTCACCGGCCTCCTCCCACTTGCGCCGGGTGATCTGAGCTGCGGTGTCGGCCGCGGTCCAGGAGCGCAGGTCCTCGTTCAGGGCGATGTAGTCGGTGCCATCGTAAGCGTACTGGTGATACCCGCGGAGGAGGCGGCCGTCCGGTCCCATGTCACAGCCCAACATCAACTGGAGCGTGTGAGACCCTGACCCGCCCGGAGGTCAGCGTCGCCCACTGAGCCCCGCCCCCGCCCCGCCCGCGGGGATTAAACAGAAACTGAAAGTAAAACCGGGTCCAGGTCCCCGCGGGCTCCTCCCGGGTGTGTATGGGGGGGCGGGGGTGAGGCTTGGACCCGGTCACTCGGTTGACCCCGGCCCGTCGTGGGGATGGGGGCCGGCCCCCGTGGCTCACCGTCCTGGCTCTGGTTGTAGTAGCCCAGGGCGGTCTTCAGGTTCAGTCGGAAAGTCTGTGCGGAGTCCCTGGCGTCCCGGGTGCTCCTGTCCCAATAGCCCGGCTCCACCTGCTCCACCCACGGCGCCCGCGGCTCCGCCCTCTGACTCCTGGAGTCGCTGTCGAACCCCTCGAAAGGCAGGTCGTCCACGTAGCTGACATCCAGGTACCGGGCCTCCCCGCGGCCGGGCCGGGACATGGCGGTGAAGAACCATCTCAGGGAGTGGGGGCCTGGGGGCCGGAGCGGAGGGGCTGACACCCGCGACCCTCCTCCAGGAAAGGGGAAGGGGCCCGGGAGACGGAACAGGGGCAGCGGGAAGGAGAAGAGAGGGGTCAGGACGGGGTGGGGTCTGGGGTGTGGGGGTGGAGACGCCCTTTCCCGGGGTCCTGCGCCCCCGCCGGGTGCCCTCGCTCCTCCTCCCCAGAGGCCATTCCCTCCCGACCCCCGCACTCACCCGCCCAGGTCTGGGTCAGGGCCAGGGCCCCCCAGAGCAGCAGGAGGAGGCTTGGGGACCCCGTGAGCAGCATCCTCCACGTCTGGGGAGTCTGATTCCTGGTGAGTCCGCAGAGACTTATAACTGGGGACAAAGGTGACGCTGATTGGCTTCTGTCGCACCTGACACCCAATGGGAGTGAGAACTGGGGCTGCGTCAGGAGTATCCAGGAAGGAGGGCCCCTCACAGGTTGTGAGAGGGAGAAGTGAAACTGCGGGGAGGTGGGGACTCCCGCAACACTGAGCTTCCCGCTTCAGTCTTCGCCCTGGGGCTGGGACCCTGAGACCAGGCCTGGGGCCTGGGACCTTGCCCTGACCCCTCCCCCTGCACGGAGAGCTCTGTCACTCCCTCTCCCTCAGTCCTGCCCAGGGGCTGTGTGAGAACCAGGGAGACTCCCCAGGCTGGGACCAGCCCTTTCCTCCCCTTCTCCTCCTGGAACCCCTCTCCCTGGAATGCCCTCTGCCTCCCACCCTCACCTCTGCCCTAGACTCTTCTAGAGGAAAACTCACCCTGGGACCTTGATGCCAGAGAGTGAGCTCCCTGTGAGAGGAGGCGGAGGACAGGGTCTCCTCTGTAATCCTGGAGGAGTTGGGCCTGAAAAGACCAGCGAAGGGCAGGGGGGACCACAGTCTTGGGAAGCCTGGACATCAGGAAGCTAATCTGTAAAATGAGTGATTTCAGAGGCCTCATATGCAAAGTGTCTAAACAGCCCTGCAGCCAGAGTGACAAAGCTCCTCAATTCTCCTTCCCACACAGGAAGTGTGCGGCTGGGGCTGTTACATTGTGAAGTGACCAGCATTCCCCAGCCCTGAGCTTGTCCCTGTGCGTCCCCCACACCCTCCCTACAGGAGCCCAGGGAGCATGTGTGACTGCGCATTTCAGCAGGAGCCTGTGCATCCTCACAGTCGCAGGTGCTCAGTGGGTCACAGTGCCCTTCACCAGCGCTCCTGCCCTGCCCATCCTTATGAATTACTCACATGGAAGCAGTGAGCACATTTTATTTTTTTTTTCACAAACATGGGTTTTATTATTATTATTCCCATTTTAGAGACAAGGTAACTGAGGCATAGAGAGATTGAGTAATGTGCTTAAGGTCACGCAGCTAATAAATAGATGTTGGAATGGCTTTCAAATGTAGTCTGGCTCCACAGCCTGTACTCTGAATTATAGATTACTAGTTAGTGGTGCTTTTCTTAAAGGAGTTTTAATCATCCTATGTAATGAAAGGCTAATATTTAAATAGACAGAATGGCGGAATAACCAGAACAATCGAACAACTAAACAACTGGTCGTGATGACATGCACTGACCACCAGGGCGTGTGCGTGGAACATGCCAGGGTCGGCCATGTCCTGATGGTGGAGCAGGTGAGCGGGGGCACCAGATCAAGGCGAGGTGCCGGTCACAGTCATCAAGGTGAGACTCTGGTGGTTACTGAAAATTCTTTGTTCCTGCACACCGAGGTCCTGCCAGGCACTTGCACCTGCTGTTGGCGACAGAGCTACCACTGGCAAACACTGCCAGTGCCTGGCGCTAGCCCCGATTGCTCAGTGCCATCAGCAGGTTTGAGTGGCAGTCACTGGCCCCAATCGCCCCTCAGCACTTCTCCACCTCCCCCTGCTCCTGATGGGAGATCGGGGCTGGCAGCCTCCTCTCCTAGCCGCTGCAGGTGTCGGCCCTGATCACCCCTGAAGGCTTCTACACCTCCCCCTGCTCCTGAAGGGCTATCAGGGCAGCGGAGGATGGGCGGAGACCTACCCCTGTCTCAGCCCATCCTCTGCTGCCCACCACAGCCTCAGGGCCCACAGTTTCTTCAAGGTGCAAGAATTCGTGCACTCGGCCCCTAGTATTACATGTTTGTCCAAACACTTCCTTTTGTTGATATTGAGGGAACAAATTGTCTCTAACCTTTTTGCTTCTTAGTACCAACCACAATTACCATCACCATCACCATCACCACCACCATCACCACCACTATCACCACCACAGCCAAAACACTTCTATTGAGGCAGCCCTTTAACTGCAGGATAGAGTGCTCAAAACAAGGAGACAAAAGGGTCTATGACACACAGGTTGTGCCTTCAAATAGCTTAAACTCCAGTTAGAAAGATGACCCATGTACTTGGAAGATAAATACCATTCCAGATAGTCGGGACAAAGTACTTTTTAACCGATTAACATAAGGTGGCAATTAGTTTTTAGGCAGCCCCACAGAATGTATTTAGTATCAAATTCAAAGAACACCCTGCTAGCTCTGTGGATATAGTTACTATAGATCTACAAACCACATTTACATCTGAGAGTTCCACTGGGTTAGAACCTCTACCTCCACTCTCTTCCTCACCCCTGCTCGTCCAGCCCCTCTCTGTCTCTCACCCCTCAGGCCTCTTCACCCCTCTGTCTCTATCACCCTCCCACTCCTGACCATGGCAATAGTGTCACCCCCTCACCTGCCACCCAGGGTCTAGTCTCCCCACAGGGTCAGCAATCCTGCTAATGTGAGTCGGGTTGTGCAGTTTCAGCTCTGAAAATGCTTCAGTGGCTGCATCTCACTCTGGGAAGCCTCTAGCCTGTAAGACATGGGAGTGCAGGGGCTTTGGGTCAAAGTTGTTTCCCATCACATGGAGCTGCTTCTGGTACATAGTAGACAGTAAGTTAATTGTTGTTGAATGAATGAATGACAATTGTATATATTTTTTATCCTCATCTGAGGATATTTTCCTATTGATTTTTAGAAAGAGTGGAAGAGAGAAATATCAATGTGAGAGAAACATATCAATTAGTTGTGTCCTACTAGCGCCCTGACCAGGGCCCGAGTGGGGGAAGAGCCTACAACCGAGGTACTGGTCCTTTACGGGAATCATACCCAGGGCTCTTCAGTCCACAGGCTGACACTCTACCCACTGAGCCAAACCGGCTAGGGCAATTAAAATTTTAATTGCATTACATAAAATCATTAAATAAAAAACCCAAAAAGTTAGGAAAGATTTTATTACATGTAACTACTGTATGTGTCAGCTCATAAATTTATTTCAGTGGAAATAAATGTTGTGTGCTTATCTGTGGCACAGCTGAGCCTATATATTAGTTTTCTATTACTGTAAATAAATATCACCACAACTTAGTGGCTCAGAATAACCCTCATTTGCTTGCTAACATTATCTTAATTGGAAATGCAGGCATGGTGTGGATGGGGGTCTCTGGTCAGGGTCACAAAGCTGTGTCCTCATCTGAGCTCAGGACCCTTGTCTAAGTTTATATAGAGACTAGAGGCCCAATGCACGAAAATTCATGCAAGAGTAGGCCTTCCTTCCCCCGCTGCCGGCCCTGGCTTCTGTCAGGCACCCGGGACCTGGGCTGGCTTCCCTCTGGCCATGGTTTCATCAGGAAGGATGTCTGGTCTAATTAGCATATTACCCTTTTATATATAGAAATTGTCAGCATCCAACTGTTTGCAGTGAATACAGTGTCCTTCAGCCACCTCACTGTGGGATTCCTGTTGGCATTGACACTCACAGTCCGGTCCCCCAGATGGAATCTCTAAAGATTTTATAATAAGAGTCTCTAAAGATTTTATAATAAGTGTATATATCTCCATAATAAATGTTATTTAGTTTTGCCAGCTTTAAATGTTCTGTACTGCATGGAGTCTTCTGAGGCTCAGCATGAATAAGGGTCATCTCTCATCTGTGACTGTCGTTCTTCTATTTTTAGTGCTGAAGTCTTAAATTTTATGTTTGGACTGAAATTTTGCTATTTTCCTATTGATGTATCTGTGGTCATTCCATTTTTTGCTGCAAACATGTCTCCTGGGGCAGAAGGCAAGAAATCCCCCTGAGGGGGTGGTCAGGGGTGGGAATGCTGGGCCCTGTGGGGTCTGTAGTTTAGCCAGACTCCATGATGCTCATGTGATTTAAAAGTGTGAGTGCCTATTTAAACTTTTACCAGGAATGTGGAAGACTTCATGTTGCTGATATTGTTGTTCTGAAAATAAACGAATCTCAGCTTAAATAGAAGCATTAAGAGTTGAAAGTCAGGTCCTTGGTTGCAGAATCACCTGGGCATTTTCTTTTCAGACTATTAATTACTTCCTTTCCTTTCCTTCTATTCCATATTCCTTGTGTCTATACTTTTAACATATACACCCAGGTAATGCTTCCTTTAGCATAACCGCAGAGTATTGTTTTATATGGTTGAGATCTGATAATAAGCATAAAGGAAGGAGAGAAGGAAAAAAAGAAGGAGGAATGGAGAAAAGACAGAATGAAAGAGAGAACAGGAGGACAGGAACTGGAAATAGTGAGTGCAGGTAACGTTTTCCAAGTGCAAGGAAAGAGCGATGCAGACTGAAAGAAACTAAAGAGAGCCTTGTGACTTATTCACTGCAGAGCAAGGAACTTCCCCGAACCTGAGTGGCTTGAAACATAAGCATCTGTTACCTCAGAAAGATAATACAAAGGCCAGCACAAGGGAGCCGATGCTGGTGGAGAAGTTGGGGAAAGAGAAGGATGTTACCCGATTGGGGTAAGAGATCTCTGGCAGAGAGATGCGAATGATTTTGTGAGTCCGAGTCCCCCAAGCAGCACATTCTAAGGTGGGATTGCCCTCAGCAGTGTGTACCAGGGGGACACCTGTCAGAGCCTATGGAGAGGGAGCCAGAACTCGCTGGGCGAGCCAGCAGACCCAGATCCAACCCGATGGTCAGGAAGAGGAGGTTTGTTAGATGTGTCTTAGGTCACTACTGGGCGATCTCAGTGAGGCTGAGCGAGGCCACAGGACAGTCCTTGAGCCACTGCCAGCATCAGAGGAGGCCCTGACCCCAGGAATGGCTGCCTGGGTCCCTGCGGTGCACCGTCACTGTCTGGGAACAGCCCGTGGGAAGCGGGGCCTCTGCACAGGGGCTGCCATGGATTTCCCAGCTCAGGGGTAGGGACCCCTGTGACTTACCTGGGGTGTGACCCAAACCTTCCTCGTGAGGGGTCTGGGTCCTGGAACTGCAGCCCTCCTCATGCTGGGTTGCTGTACATGTCCATTCACAGGCACAGGGAGCAGGAGGGAAGTCCTGTACCCAGTTCCCCACATGCTCCTCCTGCCCCCACTGAGTGACAGCAGCCCCACACCCTGTGGCTCAGGGTCATTCCTCCTGCCTCACGGAGCGGGGACTCCTCCCCTACTGGTCTCTAGGCACCTGCAGCCCACACTTCCCTGGAGACAAACATAATATAGTTTGGGTGGCCCCTTGTAGGGCACCCCCACTTCTAAGAACCCGGACCTCCCACCCTGGAGAGCCCAGAGATGTGGAGACAGGAAGTGCAACATCCCCAGTGGGTGATGCTGAGTGGCGGGCAGTGGGTCACCCTGTTTCCACCCCTTGGTCCTGGGCCCTCACACTCTTCCTGTTAAGAAGTCGGCACCACACAGAGGTCCCTGCCCCGATAATCCACTGGGTCCCGAGAGATGTAACCCCTCCTCTCAGGGTGTTTCCTCAGAGCTGGTGCTTCCATCGCGGCTTCAGAAGCCTGTCCAGGGTCCTGTGTGGCCGGCAGCCCCTGGACGGTGCAGTTGGGATATGACCAGGGGATCCCATGGCACAGCCCAGCCTGCACCTCCTTCTCTGGGACCTGGGGCCCCAGGTCTGACACTGTGCTAAGAGCAGGCCCAAGCCCATGGAGCAGGCGTTTGGAGCCCCCAGATCGTGGTTCTGGCTGAAGTTCTGAGCACAGGAAAGGAGAGCCCACCATGGACTAGGGGGCTGTCCTGTGAGGATGACCCTCTGACCCTCAAGAGGGCAGGGCTCACTGTGGTCACCTTGTCACGTGGTGGCTAGTTGGTCACCTAAGGAAACTGAGCCACATAAGGGCCCGGTATTGGCCTCACTCTGACATCTGGACATGCTGAGGCCGCCATACCTGGGACAGCCTTGGTAAGATGGAGTCAGTGCTGCTGGACCTCATCTCCGCCATGAGGTCCCTCCATTCCTGTGCCCGTCCTGCCCGTCTTGGCATGTGGGCACTTGTAGTCACATGGCTGCTGGTGTCCCATGGCCACGTGCTCTGTCTTCTCAGGTCCCAGTCACACACCCAGAACAGCTTCCGAAGGGGGTACATGTGTCTGCTGTGGATGGTGGGGCCTCACCCAGAACCCCCGGGGCCAGCACTGTGCTGCTTCGCTGGTGCCTGGCTCAGCTCCACAGAGTCTTTCCCACCACTGACCCCAGCGCCGGGGGGGCTGCTGGATGGAGGCTGACTGCACCGGGATGTGGATCTGCTGCCGTGTCCTGCCAGGTCCCCGTCCCACTCAGAGCTGGCAGCCTCCATGTCACCCTGAATGTGGGCCAATCAGCAGACGCTTATGGCATACAATGGGCTAAGAGATAAGTGCTCTAATGCTCCCAGCTTTCCAGAAGGCGGGGAGCACTGGGGTACAGAGTTCATAACATAACGTAACACAGAGAGAGCCACATCCCAGGGCACAGAGCACTCCTAGATGAATACCTTTGAGAGATACACGAGCATAAAAGAAAACTGAAAGCAACATTGTTTACAATTTCCACACCCTGAAAACAAACCAAAGGCCACAACAAGTGGAAGGATAACATAAAGTGTGAGTCACTTCTTCAATGTTCTGTTACACAGCAACACAGATGAACACTCTTCAAATACATATAATGACTTGTCAGGCATACTGCTGAGCTAAAATACAGCCTCAAAAGTGTGTATGTAGCATGCTTTTATTTGTATTAAATATTCAAGATTTATGTAAAACTCAAGATAATCCGTATTGCTTGGAGATGCACACATCGGGGTAAAAAGTAGAGAGAAGCTTGAACATGATGACAATGAAATCAGGTGGGGAGGAGGCCTTTGCTCTTGAAGGCTGTGGTGCTCGGACACTGTGACCCGCAGACAAGAGGCAGCTCTTCCCGCTGTCCTCTGCTCCTGGTCTAGCCCGTCTTCCCAGCTGCCGGTCTGACCTGCCCACAGCAGCCGGCCCTTGGCTGAAGCCCACAGGACTGGGGCCTCTGGTGGTGACAGTTCCCACAGTCGCATCTCAGCAGCCAACACGAGCAGTTTCTCACATGCTCCCCCAGGCGTGGGCCCAGCTGGTGTTGCTGCCTGTGGGTGACTGTGTCTCTGGTCCCCCAGTTCTACATCCAGACCTTCCTCACCCCCCAACTCCCCTCCCATTCTGTGAGCTCTGAGGTCAATAGTGCCCCCCACACCCTGTAAGATTGTAGTGGCTGTTTTCCTGTTTGAACTCCGATGGAGATTTGCCACCTTAGGTTGTGCCTGTTTGATGAGCAGCTCCAGTCCCTGACAGCTACAGCTGCCCCAACAGGGAGCTCCCAGCATCCAGTGCTTGAGCTGCGGCTCTGCCCCGCCCTCTAGTGGCAGAGACGTGCCAGTGCCGCGGCTGCTCTGCCTTTCAGCTGCATGAGGCTTCCAGGGAGGAAAGGCTCAGCCCTGGCTATTTCTCAGTAGAGCTCTGCTGGAGTTCGTGCTTGATGCAGCTCTCCGGCCAGAAGAGGACACCTTTAATGGACAGCAGCCGTCTTGGGCCCTAGTTTCAGTCAAAGTGCCCGCGAAATGTAGGACATCCTGCCGCACAGAACACGCCACTTTGGAGTAACAGTTATGGGACCCGGCCCCTTGCCATGAGCCTCCCATTCAGCACACTGGAGGAGGGATTGCTGGATACCGGAGACATGTGGCAGGGCCAGTCCCCTTCTTCCCACCGCCTGTATCTCTATCCTCCTCTCACACTCTGTCCTGATGGGAAATGTATCAGAGAGGGAGAGAGAGAGAGAGAGAGAGAGAGAGAGAGAGAGAGAGAGAGAGAGAGAGAGAATTCAACCTTTAGATGGTGCCCACCCGCCCGGACAGGGCAATCTGCTTTGTTCAGTCCACCAAGTCAAATGCTTATCTCTCCTAGAAACATCCTCACAGACACCCAGAAATAACGTTTCTCTAGATTATTTGGGCGTCCCATGGCCCAGGCAAGTTGACATGCCAAGTTGACCATCACAGGGGAAAGTTATTTGAAAGACTAAGTCACATGACAAAGGCAAGTAATGTGTTAGTGTAATAATGAGAGGAGGTAACTGGTAGCAAAAGAAAGTCTTGCAGATGCTCTAAGATGAAGAATTCCACATGGCTGTCCCCACATGTTCTCTATAGGAAAGCACAGCGGCGCTGCCACCCACAGTCCAGGAGGAGGCAAGAGGGAGCTTGGGAGGCTGAGCATCTCCCCTGCTGTTCAGAGGCGAGGCTGGGACCCCCAGGGGAGGGCAGAGCAGTACACAGAGCATCCTGAAGGGAGGACCTGACCATGCCCAGCTGAGTGGGAGCTCTAGAAATGAGAAGGTGACTGCTGAGAACAGTAAAAATAAATATTGTGCAGCATTCCCAACCCTACTCCTTTTTATTTTAATGTCATTTTATTTGTGACAACATTTTACCTACTAAACACTCCAGGTATTGAAGGTGGAAGGAAAAGCCACATAGAAGTTCCAATTCATTCCTGGGGCTCAAGAGAAGAAGGTGGTGATGCCCATGTCCTAATTGGGATTTTTTGTTTCCCCTATGAAATATGACCAGTGTACAGCTCAAGAGGCTTCCATCCTGCCTTTACGTTAGAATAATCTAGAGAATTTTCAAACATGACATCAGAATGAAGGAGGGGTGGTGGACTGGACATTTGTGTTTTTCAGAAGCTCCCAAGTGAGGGTGCAGCAGGATGGAGAACCCCTGTGTTAGCACGTAGCACTCCAGCACACCGTGGGATGAAGTCACGGGCTGGAGAGATATCTTATGTACAGGTTTGCCCAGCATGTAGTGCTTAGAACTTTCTTTCAACTTCACCCCTGGAGAAAGTGCTTGAAAACTGAAGTGGTCTGCTCCGCCCTCTAGTGGTGGACAGGTTGCAGAACACCTTCAAAGACCAATTACTATGTAAAAGCTCTCCAGAAGGTACTGGAGGCCAGCCTGTAAATAACCTGAGCACTGCATACCCAGTTGTCTTCTCAGCCTTCTTTTGCTGCTTTCTAGGACAGGCATGTGAACCTTTGGTCAAGAGTCTGTAGTCATATTCAGCAGGAGGGCTTCCCAGGAAGGAGTCAGTGCGTTTAAGAACAGATTTCCCGCCACACTAAATGTTAGGGTGCCAGCAGCATCCAATAGGCCACTCTAGATGTTTTCTTCCTCTTGTACCCCAGATGTTTCCCCAGATGCATGGGACACCTGTGCAGAGCAAGCTTGGCAAGGCTCTGGGTATTAAACTCCCTCAGGGTAAATATTCAAATACAATTCCACAGTAACAATGCAACTCAAATGACCCAGTACGCACCAGAGGTGTTTTATCAAGCCTCATCAAGGTAAAGAAAGTTACTTTTGGCCCAAGCTGGTTTTGGCTCAGTGGATAGAGCATTGGCCTGCGGACTGAAGGGTCCTGGGTACGATTCTATTCAAGGGCACATGCCCAGGTTCCAGGTTCCATCCCCATAAGTGGACCTGCAGGAGGCAGCCAATCAATGATTCTCTCTCATCATTGATGTTTCTATCTCTCTCTCCCTCTCCCTTCCTCTGGGAAATCAATAAAAATATATTAAAAATAAATAAATAAATAAGAAAGTTACTTTTGTTTCTGAGTTTTGTTGTTGACAGTGATGGTGTTTGGTAATTTTTTGGATATTTTAAAAAATACATTTTTATTGAGGAGCCCCCTGGCAGTTATGTTTCCCAGGGCACGGTCTTGGGGTAATCTTTGCATCAGGGCCCCAAATGGAGTGGCTCTTTGCACTGCTGGCATCGGTCATGTGACTTTTCTCAGACCCAGTGTTGCCTCATTGCTGTCACCTCTGGCCCGTCCTGTCAAACTCTGTAACACACTCAGGACAAGTTAGAACACAGACCAGAAACTGAAAAGCTTTCTCGTGTATCCACATTGCATTTCGGGTTCTGTTTTACTTAGAAAAAATGGAGAGAAGATGTAATCAGGCAATTCAGAAATGATTGTCCCCAAACCGAAATATCAGGAAAAAAACCAACACTGAAGGACTGCCTGTGCATGAATCTGTGACAACCTGCTTTCCTGTCCTCCATCGAGTCAGAACTAGCTATCCTTAGGCTCTTCCTCATCAAACCAGTGATGCCTGTAATAACACTTTACTTCTTGTAGATAGATTGCTAAAGACATACTTTCCCCACAACTTCAGATTGAGAAAACCCATCTTGTTAAAGTGGATTTAACAAATGGGAACCTAACAAACCACTATCAATCAGAGAAATGCTAATTAAAAGCAAATATTTCACAGCTATCAAGTGGCGAAGGTTTAAAGTCTAATAGTGTGATGATGACGAAAAGGAAACTCTGAGGTTAACGCCGGAGTTTGCTGCTCTGAACAACTACTTCAAAAGTGAAACCAAAAAACGGAAGGGACATCACCCAGAACCACAGGAACGCTGGCTGAGTGGAAGTCCTACAACTAGGAGGAAAGAGAAACGCATACGGACACTCAGAGGAGGCGCAGTGCTGAAGTCAAATCCTGAGGTGCGGAGTGCGCGGAGCGGGCTGGCGGCGGAGGGCGCGGTTGGCGTTTTCAATCGGGAGGGAGTCGCAGACTCTGAGCTCCAGATCCGGGCGAGTCTTTAGGGACCCAGACTCAAACGGGAGAAGCGGGACTGTCTGGCTTCGGTCAGAGCGAGTGCAGCTTTCTCTCTGAGCTTTGCAGCGGGTGCTGGGACTCAGAGAGGCAGAACCCCTGGGGA
Organism: Myotis myotis; assembly: GCF_014108235.1. Lineage (NCBI taxonomy): Eukaryota > Metazoa > Chordata > Mammalia > Chiroptera > Vespertilionidae > Myotis > Myotis myotis. Next base: position 71,063 of record NW_023416393.1, on the reverse strand, counting down.
CAGGACTGAGAACCGCCATAACTGCTCTCTCCGGCCCACCCTGTTGATCCTGTGCGACCCGCCCCGCCCAAGCCCTGCACGCAGGCATTCGCTGGGTAGCCTCAGGCAAAGGCTAGATTAGCACCTCCCCAGAGGACAGAAGTTCTCTCACTGCTGACACAGCTGATTCTCAGAGCCACTTGGCCTGGAGGTCAAACCCTCCCTGGAATTAGCTACAACAATCAAGAGTTAACTATAAGACTGCGAACAAAGACCACTAGGGGGTGCACCAAGGAAGCATAACAAAATGCGGAGACAAAGAAACAGGACAAAATTGTCAATGGAAGATATAGAGTTCAGAACCACACTTTTAAGGTCTCTCAAGAACTGTTTAGAAGCCGCCGATAAACTTAATGAGATCTACAAGAAAACTAATGAGACCCTCGATCTTATATTGGGGAACCAACTAGAAATTAAGCATACACGGACTGAAATAACGAATATTATACAGACTCCCGACAGCAGACCAGAGGAGCGCAAGAATCAAGTCAATGATTTGAAATGCGAGGAAGCAAAAAACACCCAACCGGAAAAGCAAAATGAAAAAAGAATCCAAAAATGCGAGCATAGTGTAAGGAGCCTCTGGGACAGCTTCAAGCATACCAACATCAGAATTATAGGGGTGCCAGAAGATGAGAGAGAGCAAGATATTGAAAACCTATTTGAAGAAATAATGACAGAAAACTTCCCCCACCTGGTGAAAGAAATGGACTTACAGGTCCAAGAAGCGTGGAGAACCCCAAACAAAAGGAATCCAAAGAGGACCACACCAAGACACATCATAATTAAAATGCCAAGAGCAAAAGATAAAGAGAGAATCTTAAAAACAGCAAGAGAAAGAAACTCAGTTACCTACAAGGGAATACCCATACGACTGTCAGCTGATTTCTCAACAGAAACTTTGCAGGCCAGAAGGGAGTGGCAAGAAATATTCAAAGTGATGAATACCAAGAACCTACAACCAAGATTACTTTATCCAGCAAAGCTATCATTCAGAATTGAAGGTCAGATAAAGAGCTTCACAGATAAGGAAAAGCTAAAGGAGTTCATCACCACCAAACCAGGATTATATGAAATGCTGAAAGGTATCCTTTAAGAAGAGGAAGAGGAAGAAAAAGGTAAAGATACAAATTATGAACAACAAATATGCATCTATCAACAAGTGAATCTAAGAACCAAGTGAATAAATAATCTGATGAACAGAATGAACTGTTGATTATAATAGAATCAGGGACATAGAAAGGGAATGGACTGACTATTCCTGGGGGGGAAAGGGGTGTGGGAGATGCGGGAAGAGACTGGACAAAAATCGTGCACCTATGGATGAGGACAGTGGGTGGGGAGTTAGGGCGGAGGGTGGGGCGGGAACTGGGAGGAGGGGAGTTATGGGGGGGAAAAAAAAAAGGAACAAATGTAATAATCTGAACAATAAAGATTTAATTAAAAAAGAAAAAGAAAAAAAAAAGAAAAGGAAACTCTTAGGCTGCAGATGAGATTGGACACTGACTTGACCATTCTGGAGTGCGATTTGGTAACAGCTTGTGGAGCCAAAGATGCACCTACCCATCAAGACAGAAACGCCACTGTTAAGTAGGAACTGTGCAGAGATTCTCAAACTGTCTATAAGAAAAATCAAAGTTTTCTTTAAAAAACTCCAACTTGTTGAGGCTCAATACTTTTATAAAATACAATAAAAATGAAAAAAGAAAAAACGGACATATAAATTAAAAGCCTGAGTAGTTTTGAAATTCTTAGACTGAATAGACATAAAAGTACTCAGCTGTGTTGCTTTTACAGTTTGCAGATGCTGTTCTCAGTTTCTGCACTCACCTGGTCCTGGGCCGGAAGGAGTGCGCTGTCCCCAGTGTGAGGAGCAGGGGCCAAAGGTTATGCCAGCCCACAGCAACGAGGAGATGCATTGAAGGAAGGACGTTCGCTGCAGCACTATTTTAAATGTAAAATTTTAAAAATTCACTCGCATAGGGGGAAATGAGCATTATAGTCAGACAATGAAATACAACACAACAATGAAAATGAATAAACTAGATTTATACATATAAACATGGATATATCTTGAAATCAAAACAGAGTGAAAAATATTGTCAAAAGAATATTTCTTGTATAAGCCATTTATATAAATTTCAAAAGTAGTCAAAGTGACATTAGATAAAGGTCTTGTGCATATTAAGGAACGGGAGATCGCACACCACCTTCAGGTTAGTGATTTTCCTCTAAGAGAGTGAGAAAGAATGGGAGACCAGGGAACTTGGCTTTTATCTGTAATGTCTTATTTCTATAAAACATTGAAAAAGATAGTATATCATATAAATATTTGCTAAATCTAGGTATTAGGTACCTGGGTGCCATGTTATTTCCCTTTTTAAAATGTTTGAATTACTTTATGATTTTTAATTTAAAAAGACAATGAAAACAGTTCAAGGAAATTCACTATGTCTTTGAAAAATTGAAACAGTTGTGTCAAAGTTTATTTGGGCAAAACACATGTAGCTTTAGAGACATAAACTTAATTTAGACTTTAGGTTCACAGAACAATTGAGGGGAAGGTATGGAGATATCCCACATATGCCCTCCCTACATGCTAATGACCCTCTCCCATCCCCCATTATGAACACCCCCTCCTTTCCCCCCCCCCGCCCCCCCCCCCCGAAGTGGTACATCTGTCACAACTGATGAACCTGCACTGACACATCACTACAAGTCCATAGTTTAAACTAAGGTTCCCTCTTGGTGTTGTGCAGTCTATGGTTTGGACAAATGTATTAATTATGTAGTTTTTGTTAGAAAATTCTGTCTTAAAACTGGAATTATCCAAGACTTAATGGGAAAAGCTGCTCCCTTCTGAACAAAAAACATCTGTGTCTCAGCCCCAGCTCTTCCTGTGCTAATGGGAATATCAATCTCTGCAGTTACAGAGGGAAGCAGGTCACCTCCTCCCACCCCTCATCATGAAGGAACCAGCTCACAGATGCAGTGAATGCACCAAGGCCACACTGATTGTTCCTGAAACGACTGGCATTAGACATTCTCTCCACTAGGATAGTCGTGAATCATTGTGAAGCAAACAAATAGAAATCAGGGTATGGAAACTGCTCAGTGCTTCTGCAGGTCTGGGTTTGAACTCCAGCCTCGGCCTCTGCTGTGACCTGCGTGACCCTGGGCCTACGTTTACTTACCTCCAAGTAGGGGGAAGAATCAATTACACATACAGAGTCCCCAGCATAAGATGGACCCAGAGTGCCTTAAAAATGTTATTTTCTTTCACTGTCTTTAACTACCGAGGCACAGGGCATAGAAGACTCTATGCTTGCCTAGAGGTGGTGAGGCAAACGGGTAACCAATATTTGCAATAGAGTGAGACAAGGACCAATCTGGACACATTCTGGGTACTCTGAGGTCATTGAAAAGCAGCACGTAACTACTGCTTTGCTGTGTGGCCATTTAGCAAATCCGGATTTCAATGTCTTCCCTTATAAAATGGTTGTCTGCTCACCATGCTATTAATTCAAAAGTGAGAGCATAAAAAATGAAAGTGTTTGGCCTGTCATAAGCATTGTACTAATAGGAGGCATTGCTCAGTTTGCCCTCCTACATGCCTCACCCGAGAACTATGTTGTAGGGGTTCGATTCCAGTCAAGAGCACATGCCCCATTTGCTGGTTCAATCCCCAGTGGGGTGGGCAGGAGGCAGCTGGTCAATTATTCTCTCTCATCCTAATGTTTCTCTCTCTCTCTCTCTCTCTCTCTCTCTCTCTCTCTCTCTCTCTCTCTCTCCCTCTCCCTCCCTCTCTGAAATCAATTTTAAAAAAATGTGGAAGAGGGAGGCCAATGTTCAGGATCAGAGAAAATTTTGAAGATGCTCCACTGCTGGCTTTGAAGATGGAGGAAGGAACCACAAACCAAAGGAATGCATTTGGGCCCAAGAAACTGGCAAAGGCAAGGACACAGACCTGTCCTATCGTCTCCAGAATAGGTTTGAGAGCCATGCTTAGCACGGCCAGGGATGAAACTGAGGGGGGTTGGTGAGGATTAAAGAAGACAGACAAGAGAGTAAAGCTGGGGCTAGGTGGGACACTGCTCTCGGATGGAGAAACAGTACCACAGCCTGAAAACGGAGTCTTTATTTTATAGCCAGATTCCACAAGCAAGTTAAGAGTGTGGTCAAGATGTTACAATGTTCTTGGGGGATTTGAATCTACTCAATTACATGCACCTGAACTCTATCAAGCTTTGTTTTGGGCACTTGCTGCACCTCCCGCAGTCTATATCCCTTACCCACCTGGGATCACAGGTTTAGGTCAAGCTTACAACTATTGCCTTTGTCTATGATTGTGCTGGGAGGGCTTTGCCCTCCAAGCTGGGACTTGCACATGGCTTTGCCAGGAGAGAACCGTGCCCCCTCATTAGTCCAAGGCTTAAACCTGTCCAAACGCTGTAGCCACTCTCCACAGGTTTGATTTTAGCTCTTAGACCCATTTCAGACTTCTAACCTCCACATGTAAAACAATGCATGTGTGCTGTTTCTAAGCCATTTAAGGTTGAGGTAATTTGTTAACAGTGGCAACAGGAAACTAACACAAACCCCAGCCTCAGTCCTCGGGAGACAGCAGCATGAGGATGGGTGACTGCAGAGGCAGCCCAGAGTGTGAGTCCCGCTTTTCTTCCTTTAAGTGTCACTGTCATCATAACGGAGACACTGACTTAAATGGCCCGTCGTGGTCTATCAGGAGGATGAGGCCTTCACTAAAGCTCTAGAGCAGTGGTTCTCAACCTTCCTAATGCCTCGACCCTTTAATACAGTTCCTCATGTTGTGGTGACCCCCAACCATAAAATTATTTTCGTTGCTACTTCATAACTGTAATTTTGCTACTGTTATGAATCGTAATGTAAATATCTGATATGCAGGATGTATTTTCATTGTTACAAATTGAACATAATTAAAGCATAGGGATTAATCACAAGAACAGTATGTAATTATAGATGTGTTTTCCAATGGTCTTAGGCGACCCCTGTGAAAGGGTCGTTCGACCCCCGAAGGGGTGGCGACCCACAGGTTGAGAACCGATGCTCTAGATCCATCTGGCTCTGGCATGCAAAGGCTGTGCCCATCTCTACACACCAATGGCCCCAGTATATACCATGAGGACACTGAGCATGGATGCCTCCAAACAGCCCCAGCTCCTACCCCTCATTTCTTTTAGGCCAAATACTGTGCACCAACCGTCCTTAATTCCTCCTGATCCGGATTTCAGATGTTTAGATGCACCTGATAAGCTTGTAATCATCTCTCAGGATATAGATTGAAGGTTCTCTTTTGTGGCAAATTAAAGTTTGGGTCCCAGTTTTTCACTTTTCTGTAGTAGCATCCACAGCTCCCCCACGGAAAGGCGGAGTATACCCCCCTGTCCATTGACACTGGGCGTGCTACTTGCTTTGGTCAATGGCATTTAGTGACTGCAGCAAGAACAAAGGCTTGAACAACTTTTGCACAACTGGAGGCTCTGGCTCTTGACTGACCTCTATCTGTGACAGGGGTGGGGAACCTTTTTTATGTCAAGTGCCATTTGGATATTTATAACATCATTCTTGGGCCATACACAATTAGCCTGCTATATTTGGCCTAGCATTTAATTTACTCGCCCTAATGCCTTTGCAGGGCCAGGCCAAATGATTTTGGCCCTCGGGCCAGACGTTCCCCAACCTTGATCTATGGGAACATAATCTGATCTAAGGAGGATGAGAGCTGTGAGAAGCAAACCTGAACCCAATCTGCAGCATGGAGCCTGGAGCCTGGAGCTCAAAGCCTGAAGCCGAACGCAGCCAGGGAATTGGTCATCATCTTGCAGACCATGAGCCTGCAGATTTCTGTTTTAAGCCAGCATGTCTTTGAGCAATTTATTGCATAGCATCATTGTGGCAATAGCTGACTGATACACCTCTCCCCCAGCAGAGCTGACCACATCCTCCTTTGATATCTATCTCCCTACTTGGACTTAAAGTCCTGGAGGGCAGACACTAGCTGTTTGTCGACTTTATATCTATGACCTGTAGGATGATGCTCAGAATTTAGGAGGCTCCTAATACATTTTTGTTTTTAATGAAAAGAAATAATTGAATAAACACATGAATGAATACAAGGAACACACTATTACAGGTTTGTGACCTTGAAGTAGGGGCAGGAGGAAATCACAATTAATGGGCCGTTGCAAACATCATTAAATACATAAGGGCCAAGCTTTGTTGGTTGGCTGAATACATCATATTTTTCAGGTATCCATAAAAGTTATTGTGGATAATGAAGTAAAAAGTGTATTTCAAAGTAACACATGTGCAGTTGCTTGTTATTATATATTTCCTCAAATAATGTCTTCAAAAAGAACAAGTCATTTCATGTGAGGAATGAAGAGTTTTGACATTCAAAAGAGGCCCACTTGTTCCAAAATGCTGGGAAGTACTGTTCCAGACCCTTCCCTTTAAAGATGCTGTGGAGAATTCAGCACCGTGCGAGGCTTTCTTCCTTGTTGACTGGTAGTCAAAGCAACAGTGCCTTGGTGGGCATGTCTGTCGCTTATTCTCTCCCAAATCTCCACGTTACTGCACATTTACATCACGAGGGCAGGGCTACTGTCAGACTTCAAGACATTCACAGGAAATTATAAGCCTTCATCCTCTCTCCACCCTTCCTATCGCAAAGCTGTCACATCACTGCACTTTCCAGTTCAGCCTTGGGTTGTAATGATAGTCATTGCCCTAAGAATTCTTTCAAATGACAGGCTTACCTAATAGGGAGAAACTCACACAAAAGACTGTCAATACAGGAGCAATGATTGAACACTGATAGTTTAAAACATGAAAATGGCACGGTGAATGTGGCAGGGACTTGACTTAAAGCATGTGCCTTTGTCCGAAATATTTACAGTGGCAATATTCTATATTCTATAGAGCTGTTGAAGCTCTTTCTCTTTAACTGTGTTTATTTTATCTCAGTCTCTTAAAGGATGACATCTCTAATGTATGGGCAGATACTAGGTAAATTATTTAAGGATTTAAATGTTATGGGGACGGAGAGTGGAGGTGGAGAAGAGGGTAGCAATAGACCAACGGTGACTTCACTTAGACTCTATCTGCTCACAAGCGATGCTCACAGTCTTGACTTAAGCCACGAGGCTGGCACAGCTTTCTGGGACTTAGAGAACTACTAGGGGACTCTGGAAAGGATATTAACTAAGTATTTGTTGACGAACATGTAAATGAATGAACGCTTCACTCTCATGCTCCCTTGAGCACCCCATGCTCCTACAGCAATGAACTGCTGGCTATTTCCCAAGCATCATGCCTCCTCTTGCTGTAACTTCTGGCTGCCTTATCTCCCCATGCAGCCTGGCAAGTTCCTATTCAACCTTCAAGTCATGACTCCAGCTCCATGCTCTGGCAGTTCTGTATATATGCAAATGATGGCACAAACTCATTATGTTGCCGTTCTCCCAACTCAAGTGCCCAAATCATCTATTTTAATCACCACAGCTAAGCAACTGGTTGGTGCCTGACACACACCCAGGTATTCGGTAAGAGACCACCAAATCACCTTGATGCTATTTGACTTCTCCAGTGCTTCCCAAATAGAAATTCCCTCACTGGAGGAAATCTCTTCTGTAATTCTTTACTCAGGCACCTTCCTTCCCTAGAATACACCAGGTGACCCTGGCCCAGAACTGATCAGGCAGCAAGAGGAGTAAGACATAGTAGTAATGGGGTTAAGAGCAGCAGTTCTCAACCTGTGGGTTGCGACCCCTTTGGGGGTTGAACGACCCTTTCACAGGGGTCGCCTAAGACCATGCGAAAACACATCTATAATTACATATTTTTGTGTGATTAATCACTATGCTTTAATTATGTTCAATTTGTAACAATGAAAATACATCTTGCATATCAGATATTTACATTATGATTCATAACAGTAGCAAAATTACAGTTATGAAGTAGCAACGAAAATAATTTTATGGTTGATGGTCACCACAACATGAGGAACTGTATTAAAGGGTCATGGCATTAGGAAGGTTGAGAACCACTGGTTAAGAGGAGGGAGGGAAGACCATTCGAAGAAGTGTAGCTGGGGATGACATCATCAGGTCTATCTGTGGGAAAGAAACATAGTTTGGAGGAAATAACATTTTGAAGTAGACAAGAAGGTCATTGTGATAGTCCAGAAAATAATGATGACAGATGACTACAGGTATTAAGTGAGATCAGGCAGTGGGAATAGAGAGGTGGGGATATATATTATATATTTCAGGTGGCAATTATAGGATTTGGTGGCTGACTTAAAATGGCACAGAGGATGGGAGAAGTCTAGGACGACTCTAAGGCAGTTAGCTCAGGCAAACTGCGTGTCCTTCAAGACAATAAGGGATATGGTAGGATTAGGTCTGGGGAAGGGGAAGGGCCCTGGGTTCAGTTTTGCTTTTATTGCAAACAAGGAACCCGTGGATCGTCCAGAAGATGTCAACCAGTCTACAGTTTTGGAGCTCAGCAGCACCATCTGAACTGAAGATACAGATTTCAGATTAGCAAGCAAGTGGACATTGAAGGTTAACTTATGACTTATGTTACCCAAGGGTAGTGTATAGAGCAGAGGTTCTGTGGGGCTGTGGTAGGAAGGGGTTACCCGGGAGTTTCCCTACTTGAAAACTGTCAGGGAGTTAACTTAAAAGACAAGCCTGCCCTTGCTACATGTGTGGCAGCAGTTTTACACAAGTGAGAATCATTGAGAGTGTAGCCTCTCCCCATGGGTGGCCATGTGTACCTGACCCTGTGTGTGTTGGACACCTTCTCCCATCTTGTGAACCATCTGTCACACTGGAGACACCTGCTTACACACTTGCCTTTCCTGGTAGATTCTGCCCCAGGGCAGGGCAGGGATTTTATCTTGCTCAAATCTGTGTCCTGGGACTTAGCACACAGCAGTCAAATGTTTTATGAGTCACGTGATCTCATATACTGTTGATTTCATGAGGTGTGGTTTGCCACTGAGATTGTACACGCGAGGACAGGAGGCCTCACGGGGCTAAGTAACTGGTCCTGCCACAGACCCCTCGCCCCGATGCCAATCCAGTTGCTTCCGCTCTAGCATTGCCTCTGCTCACTCCTCGACCTGCCACCGCCACCTAAAAGCCGGGACGAAGGTCACTCGGCAACAGCAACTGGCTGCGGCCTTTCTGGAAGACCTTGTCCGGTTAAACGGAAAGACGTGCCAGCTAAGCCTTGTGGGGCTTGCCTTCTCTCGCCGACTTCTGGAAACATCAGGTGAAAGAACAGGAAGCCAGGCCTACTTCACGCCCGACTCACTGCGCAGAGGCCCAGTCTAGATGGGAACACAGGAGACATGACTAACTGGAGGAGAAGCGTGTGTCATAGCTCTTGATAAGCCTCACCCCTTCTATCTGATTAGAAAAGGAGTTGCGTTCACATGCTTCTTGTATGAATAATACAACGTTCTTTTTTCAAACAGGAAATTAAAAACCTTTGCTGCTTTTTTAGACTCCCCTGAACCAAACATTTGATATGTGGGTGCTGTATTTATTATAAAAATATACACTAAGAAAAAAACAAAGAAAACGCTGAGAAAGAAAGTGGGGCCTAGAAAGGAAATCCTATGATTGAAAAGCGCAGCGAGGGACCAGAACATGAGGCAGGGAGGGGCACACACATAAGGATGGGTGCCAGAGACCAACCCTACCGATATGAAAAGATTGACTAAGGCCCACTGTGCACCAGGAGGGGGAAGGAATGCTCTCTCCTCCCCTGCAGGCCTGGAAGCCGTCCCAGAACGTCCTCCACTTGAATAGTCTGGACTTCAGGGTTCTATGCTGATCCTTTGCCTCTAATGGTTATTTTTGTAGCTATTTGTCTTGATCCTTTGATTTGAGCCCATAAGAAGGAAATGACACTTAATGTTAATCAAACATATTGGCTACCTTACCATTATTATTTCATTTCAATCCTATTATAGTCCTGTATGGCAAGAACTATTATCATCTCCAGGAAACCAAAGCTTAAAAGTTCAATGTTGGTTTTTTTTTTCATATTTACAAATCGCAAGACACAGAGCAGACATTCAAATCCAAATCTGTCTAAACCCAAAACCTTCCTCTAGAGACGGCCTGTCTCTCAGGAGGCCCAGAATCATGGCTGACACATTGTTTTCCCTTCAGAGCACCCTGCGCGGTAACTTGCATGTGGTGAGTGCTGGAGACATACGTATTCAATTGATTTTGAGTTTGTCGCTCTTTCTCTGAGGGCGTCAGTTTTTATTAAATTGACTCCAGGGCATTAAGTAAGAACATTAGTTATAACAGACCAGGTACAAAGCTTGTCTTCCTTCTCAGACTCTCTCCACTGCCTCATACACACACACACACACACACACACACAGACACACACACACACACACCTACATTCCTCTCCCCTCCAGGTCACGTTTCAGGACATTGGACTTGCTTCCAGGGAGTGTCTGAAGAGCAGATGAGACAATACTGACATGTGGGGTAGGTAGGTCCCCATCAGAAGGAACTCGATTAAGGGTAAGGGGGAGCAAGGAGGGAGCCAGGCAGATAAACTCAGTCTCTTCTTGCAACCTTTTCGGAGAATGCCCTTGTGCCAGAGAACAGAACCGCGCTCAGCAGAGTGCTGTGCTTTCTGCGCTGCTTGGCAAGTGCTGCCAGCAGGGCAACTGGGCTTCACAGCCTGGCATCTCCCCTGGTCTCACTTCCTCACTTCCTCACCTGCACTGTCCTGGGCTTGCACCCCAGTGAAAGAGAGAAGGAATACAGAGAGAGACATTATCATCACAAAAGGAATAACCAGGAAACTCTAACAAACAGGTACTGATATGTACCCAGCAACAGAGACATGAAATATTTATAAAGGGAAAAAGTTGATGCCACACGTAGAGACTGACAAACTCAAATCATAGTGGGAGAGTTTACCACACCTCTCAGAAGCTGGTGGAAAGATTTCAATAATCCTTCCTTTGAAGGTGAAGAATCAATAAAAAAAAATCTAAACCAGATTTAAATGAGAAAAAGATGCAAAAGATCTTTGAAACCCCAAAGGAGCCTGGAATCCTATGAAACAATCATTCCCTAATTTCCATAGAAACGTAGGTTTGGGAGTTCAAACAATACCGCATTGTAGGACACGACAACGTTATAAGTAAAGGGAGCTCAGCCCTCACAGTCGGGGTGCAGCCCTATGGCTCCTCTGATTCCTGGTGCAGCTGCTCACCACTCGCCCTGCACTCAGGGTTCACCCCACAAGTCAAACTTCCCCAGGAAACTAACCACAGCTGGGCAGAGCCTGCTGTGCTGTCAGACTGGAAGGTGGGCCTTGGAAGGTCTGTGGTCTCCACCCCCCATTCCCAACCCCGCAACTCTCTCCATGTGATAATCTCTACTTTCCAAGCACAGTTCACTCCATGTGCTCTGAAGAGCTGTGAGGAAGTTGTTTGATGCTAATGCTTTTCCCCGGTTTTGCATTTGAGATTGTTGGTGGTCTTTTACCTGTGAGTAAGCAGACAATTTTACCCCATCACAGCTTCCTCTTTCCCGCTAGATATTTGCTCACTGTTCATCTGAAGTCCTTTCTCCCTTTGGTTGTTTTCCAATGACATATGACATTAATTAAAAAATACTTTATTTTTCTCATTATAAAAGCAATACCTATTCATTGTAGAAAATTTAATAAATATAGAAGAGCAGAAAGAAAAAAAAATTCACTCCTTATCCTACTATCCATTTTCATGTTTTATTTTAACCCTGCAACGACTTTTTGAAGCTCACTGCCTAGATTTTCCTGAGGGTCTTAGGCCTGGCCTTTTCCTCTCCCACTGTCCTTGCTTTCTGTCCTTCTCCTTGCTCCCCTCCCATGTCCTCTGCCAATTCTTGACAAAAGAACAAGTAGCATACCAAAATTAAAAATTTACGTGCATAGATCCACAGTGAAGATACGAATTTGTCCACCAGATTCAATTTTAAAGGTAAATACTAGCACTAATCATCTAAGGCAGTGGTTCTCAACCTTGGTTACACATTAGAATCACCTGGGAATCTTTTTAAAATCCTGATTTCTGGGCCTCCTCCTCCGGAAATTCTGTTTCTTTGTTATGAGGTGGGACCACAACATTAGTAACAAAGAAACAGAATTCCTGGAGGATGAGGCCCAGAAATTAGGATTTTAAAAAGATCCCCAGGTGATTATAATGTGCAGCCAAGGTTGAGAACCACTGACCTAACTGAAGACAGCATCACATCCACAGATTAACTTCCCTCATTTCCAACAAGCTCCTAGTGATGCCAATGCTACTGGCCCACAGACCAGACTTTGAGTTGCGAAGATCTAAGTGTCCTCAGCTTCGAGAGTTACTTTACTCCCACTTGGGGCTCTACCTACGTCATAGTTCTTTCTCTGTCTCTGTAGCTTCTGTCACACTTCCAATCGCTTGTATCTTGCTGCTGTTGTTGTTAATTCTCACCAGAGGATATTTTTTCCATTGATTTTTTTAGAGAGAGTGAAAAGAAAGCATGGATCTGAGAGAGACACATTGATTGGTTGCCTCCTGGACACGCCCCCACCACGGTGGGGGATTGAACCTGCAACCCAGGCACATGACCTTGACCAGGAATCAAACCCATGACCCTTTGGTGCAAAGGCCTATGCTCTAACCAAAGAGCCACACCGGCCAGAGCCAATTGCTTGTATCTTAACTGCAAATTCCAAAAGAGAAAAGATTGAATTGACTTATCTCAGGGTGGTGAAAATATAGGCACCTTTAAAACTATTCTTTTGCATCTTCTAAATGCTCATTAATGAGTTGCTATTACTTATATAATCAGGAAAATCTTATTTTCTGCTATTTGTACCTAAAAACATTATCATCTTGACTGCCTTGTATGCCATCCTGGCCAAAAATGAAAGTCCTTCAGAAACCTGCTGAGCTGGAGAGAAAAACACAGATTTAGGAAGCAGGGGATAGAACCCAGGGCACTAAAGGACACAGCCTAAGGACTCAGCCAGCATCTTTGGAAGGAAATGCAGGATTCCTGAGCACCTGCAAATTGCATGCAAACACAAAGAGCCCAGCTCTCCAGGACCAAGATCTCTAACGGTTTGTAAGTCAGTGTGTCCAACTGTGAGCTATGTGGGTTCATTTTGGAAGGGAGTAGGAGAGCTTTGTCACCCCACAACTTCTTCCTGCTTTACACAAGCTTATAGCAACTCCGCTGCCTGCCATGCATGGTCTCTTGCTATATGAACACAGTTAGAAAGAGCAAGAGGCTTATCTGAGTGCACAGGCAGCTAGACCTGGCCTGTGGGTAAGTAAAGAGCCTACTAAGCTATTTCTGCAGATTTGCACTGATTACTGGCTCAGGGCTTAACCAGCACAAGGTAGTATGTTTTACCAGCCTTCTCTACTTTGCACTAAGTAACTTGGTCAGAGAAACAAGTGCCTATTGTTATATAGTGGAGTGTAGATCAAGTTTTAGTCAAAGGGGCCCTCCTCAGCCTGGGGCCTTGCCCTCCCAGCCCATCATCAGCCTTTAGTAGCAATTGCCTGGGAAACAGGAAGCATGAGTAGATGGTTACCAGGACCCAGGGCTGGGAAATCAGTGATCTTGCCTCATGGATCAGCACCTCCTGACCCCCAGCTGACCTCAGGCACAAACTGCACTTGCCTAAGGATTGATCCTAAAGCTCTCAGCCCATATTTCAGGCGGAAGGCCAACCCTCAGTGCTGTCCTTTCAAAGGTTCTGCCAGCACAACCCCAGGTTTCCTGCTGGGGGTGCTCAGGGCACACATATGCTGTTAGGAGCATCTCATGAGCTGCTGATGGTTTCAGACAGTAGAGAGGCACTGAGGACCACACTGTATTTACTCAGCACAGGACTCATAACAACGTGTTGTAGACATGCTCCCATTGTGTAGCCTGAGCCAATTGATGTGTATAGATACATGCAACTTATCTATATAAAGTTTCCCGTGTTGGTTTGTTTTGCTGGTATTTGCATTTTATCCTTGAAAACCTACAGACACCCAGCTGTTACTCCTTGATGTAAAAAGACTTTCTGTGGTGGCTTGAGGCCATTTGCGTCCTTCTCCTATGCATCGCCACAGTGGTTCAGAGAATTCAAAACTTAAACAAGAAGGAAAGCCAGTCAGTGTTCCTCAGGGAGGAAGGACAGAGGAGAAATAGTGCCCACGCTTGAAGAGTGTCTTCAGGAAAATAGAAATGTCTAATGGGTAATTTTAAAATGAAGCTGTGTGATGCAACTCCCTCTGTTGTTTCTCCCATTAGATCTTCTGTGAAGTACATGGTACTAACAGTTTATGTGAATGGAAGCGTCAAATATGTGAACATTTGCTGCGTTGCCTTCCATGTCCTGGAGGATGTGAAGAGCGCAGACGGCACTCTGGGGCCCGGGAGCTGGAAGATCGGGGCCCTGGTGCACGGGTGCAGGTGGTGCACTGTTCCAAGAAGTGCTACTCACGCTGAAGTGTGGATGAGTGTTGCCCCTGAAACTGTGATGGTCTCAATCCGCACAACCATTGGTGTGGCCCTAAATTAACGGCCAGCTGGTAGGTGGATTTGCTTTCTTGTAGCAACACATTTATAGAGCTTCTCCTGTGTAGATGGCTGGGATTTCATTCTTGCCTTGGAGTTTCCTATATGCTGTGGGAAGGTAAAATTAAATGCAAAGCTAGAAATGCAAACCATAGTAGATGCCAAGTGTCCCATGAGTCATGCAGAAAGTTTCTTAGAAACACTGGTCCTATTAGGTCTCTGTGAGAAGTGTCCCAGGGTCACGTAACTGGGGAAACACCCCTACACTGCCGCCTCCTCAGAGGTTCTCCATGCATATGAGCAGGTGGAAGGCTTGGGGACGGGGCTACCACAATGTAACCTGCATACCTTTTGGTAACCCAGAATTCCCCATTCACTAGAACATAAAAACCACTCTTGTATAACATCAATTAAACACTCCAAGAAAAGGGGGAGGCTGTTGAAGACACATGCTGAGGATAAGGAAGGGAGAAATCACCCTGGGCTAAAATTCCTGTTCAAGGGAAGCATCTCAGGGAGGCAAAGGAAGAACGACACAGCCTCTTGAGACAGACAGCATTCAGATGAGCAGGGGCAGGGCAGAAAGAGAATGCTAGGGAACCATGACAGCGAGGCAGGAAGGTGGGAGCACACACACAGACACACACACATGCCCCCACAGATCACACACACACACACATACACACACACACACTCACACACACACATCCCTCACACACACACATCCCCCACACACACATCCCCCCCCCCCCAAGCACACATTCCCCCCACCACATTCCTGACTCATGACTTTGGGAAGGGGCTGCGGAAAAATTGGAAGAGGTAAGTAGGAACCATCAGATTTTGAGTCTTAAATGTCAGGTGACAGCTCTAACTTTACTCTGTACGTCACAATAAATACTGAAAGTTTTGCATAAGAAATGGCCATGAACCAAGCAATGTTTAAGACTGGCTGTTGGAGGAGAAAGACTGTATGTAGAAAGGAGCCCAGTTAGGAGGGCAGGAACACGACGAGAAGACCCGAACTAGGGCAGTGGGAGAGGGGGTGATCTTGGCATCGAGTGGGTAGAGGCAGAGATGCTGGCACAGGACACTGTCCACAACAAAAAGCTATCCAGTCCAAAATGTTAATCATGCCGAGGTGGGAGAACGCTGATTTCGAGGTGGAGATGGGGTAGTTTAACTCATCTTCTTATTTCTAAACTGAAGTGCTTCATGAGTGTGTGGACTGAATTCTTGTTAAAAGCCAATAAAAATCAAAGTCACCACAGCAGCTTCTCTGAACTCCATAGGAATGGTGTTGGCGGCATCAGCTGATGGCCATGTAATCACCACTTGGGACTAGGTTGGAGCACAGAGCTTTCTTATAGACAACACCCCTGGCGAGAAATTGTCCTGATGGTACAAGAAGAAATAGACACCCCCAAAAGTCCCGGAGAAGTTTTAACAACGAAAATAGTAGGCTGTGGAAATCCAAGCAGATACCTGTCACCCTGTTCCTACAACAGCCGACCCTCCTGGAGGCAACTGCGCCAGCGCTGTGTCAAAAGAACCTGGTCAGGCAAAGGCTGCGATTGCCCACAGGTTCTCTGGGGAAGAGGGGGAGAGAGAGAACTCAAACTTCCCATCACTCAACTTGCTCTAACACAGCACAGAGGGAGGCGGGTGTGACAGCTTTAAGCAGACGGCTGCTCTAGGTGAGCCAGGAACAGAGTGACCCCAAGGAGTTTCATGAGCCCAGAAAGGACACTTCACTTTGTTTCACTGGACTGTTTTCACCAAGAATCCCTGACCGGGTGTGCAAACCCGTTTGAGGAAGGTATCTTGCAGTTTCTCTTGGTTGCCAATAAATACATTGCAAAATGTACAATCTGTTAGAAAAATGAGGACATGCCCTGGCTGGGGTGGCTCAGTTGGTTGAGCATCATCCAATCCACCGAGAGATCGTGGATTCGATTCCCGGTCAGGACACATGCCTGGGTGTGTGGGCTTGGTCCCCAATAGGGGCAGCTAATCAATGTTTCTCTCTCATTGATGTTTCTATCTTTCTCTCTCTCTCTCTCTCTCCCTCTCTCCTTCCCTCCCTCCCTCAAAAATAAATAAAAATGTATTTAAAAAATATGAGGACATAAAGGAATTAATGGTGGATACTGTTTACTGCTACATAGGAAAGAAGAGAGAAGGGCCTGAAACAGCATAGGAAATGCCAGGGACCATTAGATCAGTGAGTGACAGGTGCGCTCCTTTCTCCCTCCACACAGGAAACACCCCAAACTATTTACTGTTGCCTCAAGGCTCTCCCAGTAGATGACAACAGGTCATGGGTAAGATGGTCAGAATGGGGGAAATGTGTCTGGTGGGACAGAGTTTTGGGGAGAGGCACACACCTGGGAAACCAAAACCAGTACTGGTTTCCAGATACTGATTTCCAGGGTTCCCAGGGGAGCAGCCAGAGATAGGGGTTCACATGTCCCAGCCACAAGCCCCATTGCAACGCTGCCTAAATTTGGGAAGAGAGCCGAGCCGGTTTGCTCAGTGGATAAAGCAACGGCCTGCGGACCGAAGGGTCCCAGATCTGATTCCTGCCAAGGGCACATGCCTGTGTTGCAGGCTCAATCCCAAGTAGGGGCCATGCAGGAGGCAGCCGATCAATGATTCTCTCTTATCATTGATGTTTCTCTCTCTCTCTCTCCCTTCCTCTCTGAAATAAAGAAATACATTTTTTAAAAAAAAAGAATTTGGAAAGAGGCCCCTTCTTTAGGAGCTGTTCTGCTGTCTTCCAGAAAATTGTCATAAAATTACGTGGCTACAATGAGTGCTATGTCGAGCTGCCCCCCTTCCCTTCAGAGTTGGGTGAAGCACAGTTTGTGAAATCGTAAAGGCAGAGCCCTGGTGAAGGTATCAGTGGTCATCAGAGGCTGGAACTTACACATTCATTGTTCCTAGGGAGGCAGGTTAGGAAGAAACTGGGAAAATTCCTTGGCAAGTGGAATGGGGAAACTGAGACAGCTGAAAAAAATGGCCGAGGAATTTACATCCAGATATAGAAGGTCACCAAGGCAGAAAGCCTCGGGTGCCTAGTAAACGGGCAGAACTGGTGGCCTTTCCTCCCCTGGCATTTCGCTGGTCGAGCAATTTAGACCCCTGACCTTTCCTCCCTACAGATAACACCTAGGCCTCAGTTGTGTTTCAGCTCCAGGCCCAGAAAAGCAGCAAAACCAGGAGGGAGATGCCAGGACCAGGGCAATGACTAATGACCCCCTGCTTTGGTGCTGACCAATCAGTAGAGAACATGACCCTGAAAGAACACACCTGGAAACACTCATGAATATTCTATTGAGATCCTGATCTAAGATCTCCCCTAACTCCCAGCCTTTAAAACCCTCAAGACTGCCCTTGCTGGTTTGGCTCAGTGGATAGAGCATTGGCCCCGGGATTGAAGGATCACAGGTTTGATTCTAGTCAAGGGAACGCACCTCAGTTCCCTAGCAGAAAAATGATGGCACACAATAGGTTTCAGTTAGTGTTTGCTGAATGGAAGAGTGAATGGCTTCACTCATTTATTGAATGACTGTGGACCTGATGCTGTGATGACAATATGAAGGCGAATAAAATGCAGCCTTTGCTCCCTACAGAGAAAGAGTTCACATGCCAGCCTCCCTCCCTCCCGCCTCCCTGCCTCTGCTCCCAGAGGTGCTCATTTGCCTCACACACTCATTGTCTCAAAGCACACACCTGTTGTCTTTATCCCCTCCTCTCTCCCTCTCTCTCTCTCTCTCTCTCTCTCTCTCTCTCTCTCTCTCTCTCTCTCTCTCTCCCCTTCCTTTAACTCTTACCCAATTCATGACGGATGAGCATAAAAAGTAGTACTGGTAACTAAACATTCATTAAGAGAAAGTCAGTTTTGAAGGAGGAACAATAATATTGATTGTGAACATTTATCAAGTGTTTATCATATACCTCACTCTCAGCCAAGCAATTTACATGCACTTCCTCATTCAATCAGTTTAGATAATGGAACTATGGCAGCAAGAAGTAACTTGTCTGGGTCACAGAGACAGTACCTGGTCTGAACCACGTCAGTCTGATTCAGAGCCCAGGCTCTACCAGGGGGAACAGAAGGACAGCTGTGTGGGAAACTGTTTATTGCCTTCACTATCTGATAAGCATAGACAGAGCACTCCCCGAAACCCCCCCCCCCCCAAGGCTGGGTGCCTTTGAAGCCCTCCCAAAGGTCTGAGCTAGGCGCCACCTCTGTTTGTCCAGACAGTGGTAGCTGAAACTACTCCCCCATTTATTATTATGTAAATCCTTGCTGATGGGCTAGTCTGCCTGTTGCAGGGGGCCACCTGCCTAGGGCTATGCTATAGGGGCATCCCAGATCAATAAAAGCTGGGTGAGGCCTGAGCACAGAGAGAAGTCCTTCGGGACTTGCCGCCTGGTCCCCCAATATTGCAAAATTATCTCGTGTCTTTTTCTCTCATTTGCTGTGCGGCTCCTCTTTCAGATACCGAACCCTACTCCATGCGAGTCGTGGAAGGAAACACTCAACATCTGGCGCCCAACGGGTAATCTGGAAGTGCAGGTCTCGCTGGAGCGAGAAAAGGAAGTTTTCACCGAAAAGGTGTGGAAAACTCACCGAAAAAAGGTGAGGGGGATTCCACCCCTCGCAATGCCCAGGATCAACTACAGAAGCCCGGGTCTGTAAGTAACTGGGAACGTTTTCTTAACCAGGCTAACAAACGGGGAAGGATTTGGCTTTAAAAAAGTAGATTCGGCTTTAAAAAGGTATATTTGGCTTTTAGAAAAGTAAGAAACTTTATTATAGACTTTTGATTTGCATGCTTAAGGAGTTAAAATTTTAGCCGAACCGGTTTGGCTCAGTGGATAGAGCGTCAGCCTGCGGACTCAAGGGTCCCAGGTTCGATTCCGGTCAAGGGCATGTACCTTGGTTGCGGGCACATCCCCAGTGGGGGGCGTGCAGGAGGCAGCTAATCGATGTTTCTCTCTCATCGATGTTTCTAGCTCTCTATCCCTCTCCCTTCTTCTCTGTAGAAAATCAATAAAATATATTTAAAAAAAAAAAAAAAGGAGTTAAAATTTTAGAAGGTAATCTCTTACAGTTTTTGCATGTTATTATAGAACACAACCCTTGTTTTCTTGAAAAAGGTACATTAGATCTTAAAAGTTTGCCAAAAAGTTAATCAGAACTTGCCAAAAATTGTTTCCCCTTGTGGAACACGGCATTTCATTTCCTAGAGGTCTTAGGAGAGGTCAAGGAGGATAAATCTCCTCCCCTTGCACCCTCCGCTCCTTAAGAGGAACAGAAAAAAAAAAAAAAATGGGAGGAATGGCCTTCATGGCTCCCTCCACCTCCATGTCCTAATCCTGAAATGTTTAATTTTCCGTTAATAGAATCACCTGTGCAAAAAGGCCAAATTATAAAGAAATTGGAATATTAAAAGGTACTCCTTAAGATCAGGCTGAAAAAAGAGTGCCATGGTCATCTTAATGTGGTTTCTTGTCCAAATTAAAATCTTAATTTGTATTTGGAATCTAAAATCTGTAATAAGAAATGAAACCCTGCTGCCAAGTCCGCCTCTGGTGTGGAGAGATTCAAAGGTGGCAGGAAAAGGCAGAGCTATAAGCCCTCCCACAATGAGATTACTTAATGTTTTATTTAAAAATTACCGGAGAACATCTTATGACAACCAAACTTTGGCTAAGATAACCTTGGGTGCTAGCCATGACTTTAGAAAGCGAAATAGGGAAAAACTTAAAATGTCTTTTTCAATTAAGCATGACTTTGGGAACAAATACACCATCTTTATCCTTTTTTTCCAGCTAATGACTTAAAGCTTTTACAAATTTATAAATGCATCTGGGATTTCTGTGCACATGTAAAGGGAAAAGGCCAGTTTAAAAACGAGTGCGCATAGTTTTGAGCTGAACTTGACCTTTTGCTGTGTACAGAATAAAAACCCGAGACTGTTTTGGTCTTAAAAATGGCGAAGTTGAACCTAAGAAAGAAATGCAGACTGGTTTCCCAAAGCGATTTAAAGTAGCTTTTGAAATTTCCCGCCCTGAGGCAAGTACCACCAGGAAGTTGATAGTCAAGTTTACATGTGAATAGCAATGGTTTTGTTTCTTGACTTCCCCAACAGGAAAATTGTGACCATTTTAGCAGCTATGCCAGGCTTATTGGCTGGAAACTTAAAGCTTTTAAGTTCAAATCATCTAAAAGTATTGAGATTTATAATACTGAAATGTTGATCTGAGTATGCCTATTATGAAGTCTAGAAGATAGAAGTTAATCTATTAATTGAAAATGCCTTATATTTTATTTGAAATGTCTAAGATTTAAAGCTCTGAAAGTTTAAAGTGCAAATTGAATCGGGAGAAATTAATTAAATATCTAATGTATAACTTGTTTTTGAAAAAATAGAATGTGTTTTCTCTTAAATGATTAGGAATTCAAAATATGTTACTTCTTGGTCTGATTTTAAAAAGAGGATTAATTTTTAAGATCTCAACTGAAATTTTTAATACAAAAACCAGTTTAAATGTAATTAATATTAAGATAATTATAAAGGGTATAAACAGCTAATGAGATTTCTGTTTGTCTACAATATAATGTTGGCCATCTATCTTTTAGGGATTTTGGTTTGCTCTTCCCTTGTTTATTGTGAGAATAAGGAAATCATCTTTTCTGTCAGAGAACAGTGTAGACAGCCACAATGTTGGGCTGCGTGACTTGGCAGCCGCCATGTTGGCCGCATGGCATGCCGTGCCCCTGGGGGCCGCCATCTTGGAACAGCCCCTCCCTCTGACTTAGCCAATCACAAAAGGAGTGTCTGCTCACTGAGGCAGGATGGAATTTCAGGGGTGGAGTTTTAAGGCGGAGTTTTACTGCGGAAATGCGGATGGGGCAGAAAGTGTGCTTGCCTCGTGGATTTATTTAATACTATTTTTAAGAAGATATTTTTAATACTTAATAAATTAGCAATCATGGTCTTAATATAATTTCAGTGGTATGATAGACCAATGTTTTAAGCAGTTGGCTTTATAAGGGCCGACAATAGAGCTCGTATTTCTTAAAAGGCTTGTAGATAGAGACATTTTTAAAAGATATCTAAAATTCTCAGTAGAACCACAGTTATACATATATCATAAACAAATTAAGAGTAATTGATTCCATGGTCAAGACTAGATCCTATTATGTTGAGAACTGTTTAAAAAGTGTTAAAAATTTTTTAATTAGATATGTATTTGACAGTTTTTCCAGAGTACAATATTTCAAATTATAATATACTTGGTTGCATAAGGAATTTCTGCCAAATAAAAGAATTGATTTATTAGTAGCAAAGTCTTTATTTAAACTAGCAATGTCTTTTATTTAAAAGCTCCCCGCCGCTGCATTTTAAATTAGGCTGGAAGTGAAGCAGCGTTTGCACCTCATGTATCAGACATAAAACTTTACTGAATTTACTAATCTTTGTAATTGAATCCTAGTAAAGTAAAATTCTTCTAAAAAGTTACTGAAGGCTTCCCATGATCCCTCTGTATATGCAAATAAGCCAAAAGGGAATGCTGTTTAAAAACATTATTTTAAATTTAATAAAAAGGAGAAAGTTTAATATTTTGAAATATCTTCCACTAATATTTACAGTATAATCTAATGATTTGCTGTTAAAATACCAAATCTGAAAATAAGTACAGTCACCATAAATGTTTAATGACTTGGAATACATGGCCTTGCAGCACTATCAGTCAACATCCAAGAAGTAACCCTATAAGTTTTTCTTTTTTAAGTTAAAATTCTCCAAGTGTAATTCAGCAGGAGGAAGACAAACCAGACAACCAACAGCCCAGAGACCACCTGGGGCATGGTAAAGTGAAGTATGGTAACAATTAATTCAGGTAAAAACTGTAAGTTTCATATGTCTTAGAAGGCACATTTTTCCTTTACCTGGGAAGGACAGCATAAGGATCTAGTTAGCGTGTCAACTCAGTGCTCTGGAGATCCAAAAGTGTAATTTAGATAGCATACTGTCTCTGCTTCTGTAAATTGCTTTTTTTTTTGCTAACTAGGTTCCTCATTCCAAACCTTGAGTTTAAAATTAAGTTGTCATGACCTAGAGCAAAGAATATTCCTACATGGTATTATTCTACAAAGTTTTATTAATAATTTTTGATGCTTTATAACAGTATATGGTGCATTTATCCCAAACAAATTTACAAATGAATTTGAATGTTTTATATGAAGGGATTTATTCCTTTCCACTGTGTGGAGGGCCTCCTGGGGAAGGCACTTAAGCATTCTGTATTGACCTATCTTGACTTTTTTTGCCAAGAGGAATCCAATTGCCTACAGCTGTTATCTGAGCTCTCTGTTCAAGCTGGGATCATGAAAAGCTGGAACCATGGATCTGTCTCTGGCCCAATGGCGTAAGCTGGGCCCTCTCTGGAGGAGAAACCTGGGTTCCCTATGATCAATGCCGGGGCCCCGCCAACAGGCGAGGGGACCCAAAGGCAGTTGCTGGGTATGGAGGCCAGAGGGACATAGGCTATCAAGGAGACAGAACTGAACCTCACATCACCCTACTTGGCCCAGAGATAGCTGGTAGTCAACGACGGGTAAGATCCCACAGGGTGGGACGACCTAAGACAGGCACAGCTGGGGGCCAGTAGGAGAAAACTTGGGGTGCAACAAAGGTGGGGCACAGATCCTCACCCCCCCACAATGGTGCACGGGCTTGAACACTCGGCCCTTCTGAGGGAGGTCTCCTGTCCCCATGGCTGCTTCTTGCTTCCCATGCCCAGCCCAGATCAGGAACCAAATAACAGAAGAGATTTGGCCAGCTGAAATCAGAATCCAGAAAAACGGAGGCTTGGCTAACAGACCCTATGTCTAAATCTAGCCTAACAACAGGAATGCTCAGAGCCTTCACAAGGATGTAAAGTGATCCTTTCAATTAATATTTACAGTATAAATTAAGATTATTGTTAAAATATTAAATTTGACAGTAAAATAGTTGTCAAGTTTTCAAATTAATTAAATTTGGCTAATTTGAAATAAGTAATTATTCAAGAAGTATTAACAAAAATTTTCATTTCATGGTAAAATTGCTTAACATGCAATGAACCTAAAGCAGTCATATTTTTGTGCAGAAAAAATAAATATTTAAAGTTATCTAGACTGCATTAAAAAATTTTTCCATAAGCCTCCTAATTAAATCAAAAAAAAGGGGGATAGTGGAAGAATACCATGTAAGGAAAAATATCCTGTAACTAAATTACATCTAGAAAAATTTCTTTTTTCATTTTGTAATGCTAACAGCAAGACACCCATGAAAAACATGTGGTGTCAAAATAAGCCAAAGGAAAATCATTTGGGCAAATATAAAAAGGATTCCCCAAGTAAAATTTCAATTATTAACCTTTGGTCGAATATGTTTGTATATTTTCAGAGAACAACTCCAAGACCATGTGGATTCCTGCAACAAGGGATCCAGGAGAGAAACTGAACAGATTGCTCCAGCCACAAAGACAGGAGAGACAGTTCAGAGATGGAGATGGTGAAGACGCCTTGCCATGCTAGCAGTCAGCAGCTGTGCGTCTCTGCAGGTTGCCCAGGACCAGACCAGAAAGGACCGGACCTGCATTTTCCACCATCCAGAACCAGCATTTCATTGCTGGCATGTACACATGAACTGTCGGACATTGAAACATGGACTCAGAACTTTTGGACATTGAAATTGGGACTTGATTATTTTTTAAAGAAAAAATAAGGGGGAGATGTGGGAAACTGTTTATTGCCTTCACTATCTGATAAGCATAGACAGAGCACTCCCCGAAACCCCCCCCCCCCGAAAGCTGGGTGCCTTTGAAGCCCTCCCAAAGGTCTGAGCTAGGCGCCACCTGTTTGTCCAGACAGTGGTAGCTGAAACTACTCCCCCATTTATTATTATGTAAATCCTTGCTGATGGGCTAGTCTGCCTGTTGCAGGGGGTCACCTGCCTAGGGCTATGCTATAGGGGCATCCCAGATCAATAAAAGCTTGGTGAGGCCTGAGCACAGAGAGAAGTCCTTCGGGACTTGCCGCCTGGTCCCCCAATATTGCAAAATTATCTCGTGTCTTTTTCTCTCATTTGCTGTGCGGCTCCTCTTTCAGATACCGAACCCTACTCCATGCGAGTCGTGGAAGGAAACACTCGACACAGCTGTTCATGGCTAATGTAACCCCACTGTGGGGTTTTCCCTCCACCCCTTCCCACACCACAAGCAGTGGTTCTCTACATGTTCCTACAGCACTGTGCTCACCCCCTCCTTCTGCTCTGATCACATCAATGCCAGGTGTGTGTCTGACAGGGTGAGCTGGGTCCATTTTCACTCATGACCAGCACAGGTGCTCAGTGAGCATTCTTCTCCTCTCCTCTCTCCTGTTCAGTCCCCTGACCACCTTGATTCTGACTCTTCTGCTCCACCTTATATAGCATTCCAGCTGTTAAGTGTTACCTGTTCTGGGCTGCATTCGTTATCTATTACTGTGCAACAAATTGCCCTAAACTTTGCAGCTTGAAACAACAAACATTTATTATCTCAAAGTGTCTGTGGTTCAAGGATCCAGGAAGCTTCACTGATGGTTCTGGTTCAGTTCCTCCTGAGACTGCAGCCAAGATGTCAGCTGGAGCTGTGGTCATCTGAAGGCTCAAGGCCGGGAGCGTCTGCTCCAGGTTCGCTCATGTGGCTGTTGACCTGCTTTAGGAGGCTTGCTTCCCAGCTGACTCATGTGGGTCTCTCCACGGGGCTGTCCCAGCCTCTGGCAGCTTATTTCCCCAGAGCACACAATCCAAGAGAGAGCAGGAGAGCATCCAAGATGGAAGCCATAGACTTAAAAAAATCTTTATTGTTTAAATTATTACACATGTTCCCCCTTTCCCTCACTGACCTCTTCCAGCTGGCCTTCACTCCCCACGCCAGGTCTTCACTTATTGTCTGTGTCCATGGGTTATGCATATATGCATACAAGTTCACAGGTTGATCTCTTCCCACCCACCTGCCCTCCCCTGCCTTCCCTCTGAGGTTTGACAGTTTGTTCAATGCTTCTCTGTCTCTGGATCTATTTTTGTTCATCAGTTTATGTTGTTCATTATGTTCCACCTATGAGTGAGATTATGTGATCCTTACCTTTCTCTGATTGGCTTATTTGACTTAGTATAATGCTCTCTAGGCTGTTGCGAATGGTAAGAGTTCTTTCTTTTTTACAGCTGTGTAGTATTCCATTGTGTAGTTGTACCACTATTTTTTATATCCACTCATCTGCTGATGGACACTTAGGCTGTTTCCAAATCTTAGCTATTGTAAATTGTGCTGCTATGAACATAGGGGTGCATATATTCTGTCTGATTGGTATTTCTGATTTCTTGTGATATATCCCTAGAAGTGGGATCACTGAGTCAAATGGGAGTTCCATTTTTAATTTTTTTGCGGAAACTCCATACTGTTTTCCACAGAGACTGCACCAGTCTACATTCCCACCAGCACTGTATGAGAGTTTCTTTTCTCCACATTCTCACCAACACTTGTCATTCATTGATGATAGCATTCTGGCAGGTGTGCGGAATAGCAATCTTGAGAAAGAAGAACAAGGCTGGAGGAATCAAGCTTCCTCATTTCAAGCCCCATTACAAAGCTAGAGTAATCAAAACAGTATGGTATTGGCATAAAAACAGACACCTCTGTGGATCAGAATAAAAAGCCCTAAAATAAACATATGCATATATGCTCAATTAATTTATGACAAAGGAGGCTAAAGTATTCCATAGGAAAGGATAGACTCTTTAATAAATTGTGTTGGAAAAGCTGGACAGCCACATGGAAAAGAAAATTGGACCCCTACCTAATTCCATACATAAAAATCAACTCAAGGCGGAGAAACCAAGATGGTAGCATAGGTAAACACCGGAGATTGCTGCCTTGAACAACCACTTCAAGAATACAACTAAAAGATGAAATGGACATCATCCAGAACCACAGGAAGGCTGGCTGAGTGGAAAAATCTACTAGAAGGACAGAGAAAAGCATACCGATACTCAGAGGAGGTGCAGTGCAGAAGTAAAATACAAAGGTGCAGAGGTGCATGTGGAGAGGGCTGGCGGCTGAAGACATGATTGTCTTTTTCTGTCGGGAGGGAGTCTCAGTCTCTTAACTCCAGTTCCGGGCGACTCTGTGAGGACCCAGACTCATACGGGAGAAACAGGACTGTCTCGCATCGGTCAGAACTCGAGGGCAGCTTTCTCTCGGAGGCACTCGCAGCAATTGCCAGGGCCTCTGAGGACAGGACTGAAAGCAGTTATACTGCTCGCTCTGCCCGCCTTGTTGATCCCCTGGGACCCCACCCCACCCAAGCCCTGCACGGAGGCTTTTGCATATGAAAGGCCCGGCCCTTTGTAATCTGAAAATTACTTAACAAACTGCAGCTGCCCCAAGGCCCCAGGGCAACTTGCATTGCTTTACAGCTGGCTTCTGCTGGGTAGCCTCAGGTAGAGGCTAGATTAGCACCTCCTTAGATCCAAGAGCCAGTGTACCCAGTGGTCAGAGTGGGACCATCCAGATTACAACTCCTCAGATCCATAAGGGACACACTCAGGGGGCAGACTCAGTGAGCACCAAAGCCCCACTGAAGCAAGTCTTGCCCCATAAGGGTGTCTTCAGCAGAGAAGTTCTCCCGCTGTAGACACAGCTGATTCTCACAGCCAATTGGCCTGGAGGTCAAATGCTCCCAGTGTTACCTACAACAATCAAGGCATAACTACAACAAGACTGTGCACAAAGCCCACAAGGGGGTGCACCAAGAGTGTCTACCTGTAGCGGTCAAGCGGAATGAAGTTAACTAGAAGAGGACGTTCTGCCAGGAAAAGGCAGGAGCCTGCAAGCAGGCCACGTCAGAACAAAGTCTTGCAAGCAATATTTATTGTTCAGAGGCAGAACTTTCCTTGAGGTGATAAATAGTCCATGAGGGCATGGAAAGTTCAAGGGAGGGTGCACTGCTGCAGGTGGAAAGAGTCTTTGTATAACATAGGAAATTAATAGTTAAATGTATAACTTAGCTCAGATGATCTCATAAGCATGCTTGTTAATCATTGTTACTTGCTGTACTCCATTATTATTTGCTGTACTCCCTGAATAAAAGCCATGAGGGCTTTGGGGGCTTTTGCTACTTGCCTGAGCGAGCGGTAGCCCTCTGCTTCTCTGTATCCTGTCGTCCGACTCATCTCTGTG
Source organism: Myotis myotis (assembly GCF_014108235.1). NCBI lineage: Eukaryota > Metazoa > Chordata > Mammalia > Chiroptera > Vespertilionidae > Myotis > Myotis myotis. The sequence goes on along the minus strand of NW_023416393.1, from coordinate 43,104 downwards.
TCTCCGTTCACAAAGAACATCAATACTACCTCAGGTAATTGGGGAGGCTGAGCCACTGGGCCCTATGGACACTTAGCACAGAAAGCCACTCTATAGACACAGCGAAGCATTAAAAATGCTGAGACAAAGAAACAGGACACAAATGACAGAAATGGAGGAAAGCAAACTACTGGATATAGAGTTCAAAACCACACTTTTAAGGTTTTTCAAGAATTTTCTAGGAACCGCCAATAAACTTAATGAGACCCTCAAGAAATCTAGTGAGACCCTCGATATTGTGATAAAGGACCAACTAGAAATTAAGCATACACTGACTGAAATAAAGAATATTATACAGACTCCCAACAGCAGACCAGAGGATCGCAAGAATCAAGTTAAAGATTTGAAATACGAAGAAGCAAAAAACACCCAACCAGAAAAGCAAAATGAAAAAAGAATCCAAAAATACAAAGACAGTGTAAGGAGCCTCTGGGACAGCTTCAAGTGTACCAACATCCAAATTATAGGGGTGCCAAAAGAAGAGAGAGAGCAAGATATTGAAAACCTATTTGAAGAAATAATGACAGAAAACGTCCCCTACCCGGTGAAAGAAATAGACTTACAAGTCCAGGAAGCGCAGAGAGCCCCAAACAAAAGGAATCCAAAGAGGACCACACCAAGACACATCATAATTAAAATGCCAAGAGCAAAAGACAAAGAGAATCCTAAAAGCAGCAAAAGAAAAAAAGTCAGTTACCTACAAGGGAATACCCATACGACTGTCAGCTGATTTCTCAACAGAAACTTTGCAGGCCAGAAGGTAGTGGCAAGAAATATTCAAAGGGATGAATGCCAAGAACCTACAACCAAGATTACTTTATCCAGCAAAGCTATCATTCAGAATTGAAGGTCAGATAAAGAGCTTCACAGATAAGGAAAAGCTAAAGGAGTTCATCACCACCAAACCAGTATTATATGAAATGCTGAAAGGTATCCTTTAAGAAGAGGAAGAAGAAGAAGGCAGCAATCTCCAGTGTTTACCTATGCCGCCATCTTGGTTTCTCCAAAAATGAAAACCTTTAAATGGGGATGTAAAACCCCTCCCCACCCTGAGCTCTGGCACTGATGTCTGTGGTTCACAGGCTGGCTGAGCCCCAGCATTGGTTGTGAGCTTCTTACAAAACCCCCAGCCTCTCTCATACCCAGAGAATTAGGCACAGACAGGAACCACCTGTGTAACACCCTGCAGGCGAGGCTGACACACAGACATGGGGATCCTGGTCTGGGTTCTTGCTGCTCAATGTGGGATCTGAAGATCAGCAGCATCGGCACCTTGGGATAGAGCCAGACTCTCACATTCTGCTCCTGACATCCTGAGCCAACAAGAGGTCCAGGTGGTTCCTGCGCACAGGAACCCTGGGGGCTCCATGGTGCCTGTGCCTTCTAGACCCGGAGACAGAACAGTGCAGTCGGCTCAGCACTGGGTCCTGGGTTCAGTCCTTCTTCCTTGGTCTCCTGTAGCCATCAGTCCTTTGGTGACCTCGTTCGTTCTCAAGGCTTTAAAGTTCATCCTCAGGGATAATTCATCATGTCCTTAAGTGCTTTCCTCAAGGTCACATTCCCAGTGAGGCCACCACTGACTGGCCACCCAAATCAACAGACATGCCCTAGGTGGTTTAGCTCAGTGGATAGAGCATCGTCCTGTGGACTGAAGAGTCATAGGTTAGATTCTGGTCAAGGGCACATACCTGGGGTGCAGGCTTGTTCCCCAGCAGGGGACATCCAGGAGGCAACTGATCAATGATTCTCTCCCATCATTGATGTTTCTATCTCTTTCTCCCTCTATCTTTCTCTCTGAAATTAATTATATATATACTAGAGGCCCGGTGCATGAAATTTGTGCACTGGGGGTGGGGGTTCCCTCAGCTCAGCCTGCCCCTCTCACAGTCCGGGAGCCCTCAGTGGACGTCCTACTGATGGCCACAGTCTGGCAACAGAGGCTCGGAGCAGGCGTCCCGTGTGTGTGTGTGTGTGTGTGTGCGCGCGTGTGCGTGTGCATATGTGTGTGTGTGTGTGTGTGTGTGTGTGTGTGTCCCCACTGGGGGTCTTCCCCCAGCCACATTGGAGGCTCAGAGTAGGCACTGTGTGTGTGTGTGTGTGTGTGTGTGTGTGTGTGTGTCTGCTGGGGGCCTGCCCCCAGCCACATTGGAGGCTTGGAGCAGGAGCCTCTCTGTGTTGATCTCTCAGGCTCCTGGCCTCCACTCCACTGCATGTTGTACTCTCCCTTGAGCTATGGCCAGGATGGGGGTGCTGCTTGCAAGCCGGGCTTTCCTGCTCCAGGATTGCCTTGGGGACGGGGGAGCAGGCCCAGCTGGGGGCTGCCCACAGGCCAGGCTTTCCCGCTACCAGGTCTCCATGGCAACCGGGGAGCAGGCCTAGCTTGGAGCTCCTGTGCAGGCCAGGCTTGCTCTCCTGCTCCTGGATCCCCATGGCAACCGGGGAGCAGGCCCAGCTGGGGGCTTTCCTGCTCCTGGATCAGGCGCAGCTTGGGGCTGCCTGCAGGCCGGGCTTTCCTGCTCCCTGATCAGGCACAGCTGGGGGCTGCCTACAGGCCGCACTTTTCTACTTACCAATGGCCAGATCTCCACAGCTACCCAGGGCCCAGCAGCACTTTCCTGCTCTCCAATAGTCATAGGGTCCCGGCTGGGGGCGGGGCTTAGCAGTGCGGGGCTTAGGTGGCACGGGGGTCCTGGTTGGGGGCTCAGGTGGCACATATGGGTCCCGGCTGGGAGCGGGGCTTATGCCCCGCTGCCCAGGGCTGCACATGGGGCCCAGATGGCAGCTCGCACTGTCCCACCCTGCCTGTAGTATAGGATAGAGGCCTGGTGCATGGGTGGGGGCCAGCTGGTTTGCCCTGAAGAGTGTCCCGGATCAGGGTGGGGGTCCCGCTTGGGTTCCTGGCCAGCCTGGATGACGAGCTGATGGCTGTTTTTAGGCTTCCCCCACCCCCTTTAGGGTGGGGGTCCCCACTGGGGTGCCTTGCCAGTCTGGATGAGGGGCTGAGGGCCCTTTTCAGGCTGGCAGGTAACTGAAGCCCCTAGCCTCTCCTTTTTTTTCTTTTTTCCTTTTTTATTCTGGGATTTATTTACTTTCTATGGCTGTCACTGGAGCTGAGAGCCGGCTTTAGGTCTGAGGCCGGCTCCAGCTTGAGGCCTCGGCTGCTGAAAGCAGATATCTGGGCTTTGTTTAGCTTCGATAATTGAAACTCTGTTGCCATCACTGCCACTCTAAGCTCTGAGCCTGCTGCCAGCTGAAAGCAGGTTTCTGGAGCTTGTTTAGCTTCTATAATTGCAACATTGTTGCATCCGGAGATCAGAGCTGGGCGGCAGCAGGCGGGGAACCTTGGCTTCCTCCATCACTGGAGCAAGCAAGCCTCATGTTCGCTTCAGCTGCCTGGCTGCCGGCCGCCATCTTGGTTGGCAGTTAATTTGCATATCCTGCTGATTAGCCCATGGGAAGTGTTTGGGGGTATGGTCAATTTGCATGTTTCTCGTTTATTAGATAGGATATGTATATCTCTACACTAATAAAAGAGAAACATGCAAATTGGTGTCACACTGCTACCCTACCCATTGGCTAATCGGGGCGATATGCAAATTAACTGCCAGCCAAGATGGCAGCCGGCAGCCAGGCAGCTTGAAGCGAACATGAGGCTTGCTTGCTTCAGTGACGGAGGACTCCAATGATCCCTGCCTACCCCTGCCAGCCTCTGAGCTTGCAGTTTGAAACATTGTTACAAATATAGAAGCTAAACAAAATCCCAGAAACCTGCTTTCAGAGAGCCAGGATCTCAGAGCTGGAGTTGAAACAGTGTTTCGATTATAGAACCCAAACAAACCAGATACCTGCTTTCAGCAGCCGAGGCCTAAGAGTTGGAGCCAAGCCTCAGAGCTAAAGCTGGCCCAGAATAAAAAAAATGAAAAGAAAAAAAGGAGCGGTTGGGAGCTTCAGTCACCCACCAGCCTGAAAACAGCCCTCAGCCTCTCACCCAGACTGGCCAGGCGCCCCAGTGCAAACCCCCACCCTGAAGGGGGTGTGACCAGCTGCAAACAGCCATCATCCCCTCACCCAGGCTGGCCAGGCACCCAAGCAAGATCCCCACCCTGATCCAGGACACCCTTCAGGGCAAACCAGCTGGCCCCCACTCATGCACCAGGCCTCTATCCTATATAGTAAAAGGGTAATATGCCTCCCAGCACTGGGATCAGTGGAGCCGCGAGGCCTCCCGGCACCGGGATCAGCATGACAGGGGGCAGCACGCAAACCCCCTGATCGCCCTGTGGCTCTGTGTGTGACAGGGGGCGGGGCCACAACCTCCATATCCTCCCTGCTCTGTTCGTGACAGGGGAAGGTGCCCCAACCCCCTGATCAGCCCTGCTCTGTGCCTGATAGGGGGGAGCTCCCCAACCCCGATAGCCCTGTGGCCCTGAGTGTGACAGGGTGTGGCGCCCCAACCCCCTGATCTGCCCTGCTCTGTGTGTGACAGGAGGCGGTGCCCAACTCCCCTATCGGCCCTACTTTGTGAGTGACAGGGGGGAGCTCCTCAACCCCCTGATCGGCCCTGCTCTGTGCGTGACAGGGTACGGAGCCCCAACCCTCCTGATGGGCCCTGCTCTGTGACAGGGGACAGTGCCCCAACCCCCTGATTGGCCCTGCTCTGTGCATGACAGGGGGTGGTGCCGCAACCTCCCCATTGACCCTGCCTTGAGTGTGACAGGGGGCGGTGCCCCAACCCCCCAACCGGCCCCACCCTGAGCGTGACTGAGGGTGGCATCGCAACCTCCCGATCCACCCTGCTCTGTGCATGACAGGGGGCGGCGCCCCAACTCCCCAATCGGCCCTGCTCTGAGCCCAACCAGGGGCTGCCCCTAGGGATTGGACCTGCCCTCTGCCACCCGGGAGCAGGCCTAAGCCAGCAGGCCGTTATCTCCCAAGGGGTCCCAGACTGTAAGAGGGCACAGGCTGGGCTGAGGGACTCCCCCTCCCTGCCGAGTGCACAAATTTTTGTGCACCGGGCCTCTAGTATATATATATATATATATATATATATATATATATATATATATATATATATATACCAAAAACCAAAAACACCCATTCCCTTGTCCACCACAGCCTTGAGTGGGCTTGCCTCCCCACGATGTCATTGCCCAGAACAGTTACTCCTTGTCACACAGATGCCTTCCATGTTTACTGTGCTTTTTCATTCACTGTTTCTTCTCACACAACGTATGTCCCACAGGAAAGCAGCTTTTCTGATTTTCCTTCAATGGTCCCCACATGCGGAAACACTGTCACACATCTGGCACACAACTAATATTGGTTCATGAATGGTCCATGTAGAGCACCTCCCGATGCTAGAGACACGTCTTCATTAATGTGGCCTCAGACCACAACTGTCCTGTGGCAGCTACAGCACAGCGAGCTCTCACATTGACATCAGGGCACCTGCTCTTCCCACAGAGGGGCTCTCCCCTGCAACAGCCTCAGCACAGCAAACACAAATTCTCAGTGCTTCCCTTTATTTCCACTCAAATTTTAGGATCTTCTCCTTTAATTCCTCTTTAAAATATATATATATATACTTTTATTGATTTTAGAGAGGAAGGGAGCGAGATAGATAGAAACATCAATGATGAGAGAGAATCATTGATAGGCTGCCTCCTGCATGTCCCCTACCGGGGATCAAGCCCGCAACCCAGGCACATGCCCTTAGCCAGAATTGAACCTGCGACCCTTTAGTCCGCAGGCCAACGCTCCATCCACTGAGCCAAACCACCCAGGGCAATTCTTTTTAAAAATATGTTTTTATTGATTTTCTGAGAGAGGAAAGAGGAGGGAGAGGCAGATTGAAACATCAATGATGAGAGAGAATCATCCATTGGCTGTCACTTGTATGACCCTGGTGGGAACTGAGCTGAAATCTGGGCATATGCTCTGAAAGGAAATCCAGCCATGACTTCCTGGTTCCTGGGTGGAGACTCAACCACTGAGGCACACCAGCTGGGCTGTTCTCCTTTAAGGAACTCATCACCCCTTCATGGCAAGAAGTGAAGAAGAGTGTATATCCAGACTCTTATTTCAATCAGGTAGTAAGAAGCTGCAGCTGAGCGCACCAGGAAGTAAAAACAGGAATGGGGAGGACCCAGCCCCACCTCACCTGGACAGGAAAGGCTGGGGAGGGGGTGTGGTGGGCAGGGGTGGGACAGCCTCCCACCTCCTCACATTACGCTGATAGGAACACACACATTCAGATGCCGTTTGCAGAAAGAAATCAGAGTTTCCTGAATCACAAAGTGGGAGCGTGAACAAATCTCCCATCACTCAGTTCCCCACAAGGCACGTGCCTCACCCTGTGGAAGAAAATGATCATGAACAAACTCAGTTCAGTGGCTGTAAGTAGTGACCTTCTCAACAGCCCACCACAGGCTCACTATGTCCCAAAGAATCCTCACCCCCAAATCCTCTCCCTTTTGCCCCAACCCCTGCTATCATCAGAGTCTCACCATTAGAAGCCGTGAGAGATACATCACAGCCCTGGGCACCATCGCTGCCTGAGGTAGAATAAAACAGGATGAGGTCAGAGCCCCCAGGAGAAGAGACTAAGGGAGAAACTGTGGGGGTGAGGTCCCCCATGGGATCCAGTCTGTACTATCACAGGATGTCAGGGGTCACCCTCCATACTCACTGGCAGCCTGGGCATAGCTCCCTCCTTGTCCACCTGTGGGAAGAAAACATCCCGTGAGAAGACAGTGAGGAGGCAGGGCCATGAGGTCCTAAAGGAGTTCCTAGTCCTGGAGCCCAGAAAAGTTTCCAGAACTGTGACTACAGACCCAGGGCAGGATCAGGAAACCTGAGGAAACTACACGTGTGGGGACTGGACCAACCACCCTCACGGAGGTCTGTCCTCAGCAGGGACCTTCCTCCCTGACCTGGGAGTGCTGGGAACCAGGCCCCATCTCTAGAATCATCAGGTGATGAATCTGTGCCTCATTTCCACACGTGTCTTACTAAAGAGTGAGTGTCAGCAAATAGGGCCCCACACTGGGCAACCACACGTGTGGGGATGGTACTTGGCATTAATGAAACAGAACACACTTCTACCTGGGCTTGCAACCCCCAGTGAGACAAGAAACTCAGGCCCCACCCCTTCCCTACCTGAGTGCTTCCTCCTCCACATCACAGCTCCAGTGACCACAGCTCCAAGGATGACCAGGCCCACAACCAGGCCCACAGTGGGGATGGTGACCCAAGGAGGCGGCTCTGGGAAGGGAAGGGGAGGTGAGGACCCTTACCCTCAGGCCTCAGCCCCGACCACACTGAAGTCCTCCACAGGCCTCTGCTTCCCTAAGAAGAGGCTCTGTGCCCACGCCCCTCCTCACCCCATCTCAGGGTAAGGGGCTCGGGCAGCCCCTCATGCTGCACATGGCATGTGTATCTCTGCTCCTCTCCAGGGGGCACCACCAGGGCCACCCACTTCTGGAAGGTCCCATCCCCCGCAGGCCTGGTCTCCACCAGCTCCATGTCCTGGGTCTGCTCCTCCCCATCACGCTGCCAGCTCAGGCTGATGTCCGCAGGGTAGAAGCCCAGGGCCCAGCACCTCAGGGTGACCTCACGGTCAGAGATGGGGTGGTGGGTCACGTGTGTCTTTGGAGGGTCTGAGGAGAAGCGGGAGGAAATTCAGGGACTTGGCACTGTCAGGGGACCCTCCAGCAGCCCTCACGTGACCACCTGAGCGTGGACAGGGCACCTGGGGTGGGCGAGGGAGCACACAGGCACCACCAGCCTGGACAGAGCACCAGGGGATGACCTCTTCTCTTTAGAAAGTTCTAGTCAGAGTGACACAGCCCAGGGCAGGAGGCAGGTCTCAGGGGGAGAATGGGATTTCTGGTCCTGTCCTGGGTGGAGGCCAAAGGACTCAGAAAAGTCGGGGTCAGACCTCAGATACACTGGGTGAGGGGCAGGGAGCAGGGCCTGAGAGAGCAAGTCCCCCATGGGTCCCAGAGCCACTGCAGGGTCAATGGGAACCGCTGCTCAGTTCCTTCAGGCTTGGTCTCCCCTCTAATTGTCCTTGAGAGACTGCACCCCTAGGTGTCCCTGAGAGAAGAGAGGGCGTCACTGGATCTGAAAAGCCAGGCGGACTCAGTCTCCTGGCCCACAGGAGGGGGGTTGACACTGACCCTGTGTCCTGTCTCCTTGTTGAGCCCCAGTCCCAGGGGAGAGGAGGGAGGCCCCAGGGCCCTGGTACCTGCGCGCTGCAGCACCTCCTTCCCTTTCTCCAGGTGTCTGCGCAGCCACTCTATACAAAGGTCCTCCATTTGGTTCCTGACTCGCTCAGCCACACCTTCTGCCTCCCACTTGCGCCGGGTGATCTGCGCAGCTGTGTCGGCTGCGGTCCAGGAGCGCAGGTCCTCGTTCAGGGCGATGTAGTCGGTGCCATCGTAGGCGGACTGGTGATACCCGCGGAGGAGGCGGCCGTCCGGTCCCATGTCACAGCCCCACATCCCCTGGATCGTGTGAGACCCTGAACCGGCCGCGGGGATTAAAGAGAAACTGAAAGTGAAACCGGGTCAAAGTCCCCGCGGGCTCCTCCCGGGTGTGTGTATGGGGGGAGGTGGGGGGCGGGTTGGGGTGAAACTCGCACTCGGACACTCGGGGCGACCACGGCCCGTCCGTGGGGATGGTGGTGGTGACCGCCCCGGGCCCCGTGGCTTACCGTCCCGGCTCTGGTTGTAGTAGTCGCGCAGGTAGCGCAGGTTCCTTCGGGAAGTATATATGTCTCTCCAGATGTCCCGCCTGCTCCCGTGCCAAGAGCCCGGATCCACCAGCTCGACCCAAGGCGCCCGCGGCTCCGCCCTCTGACTCTCGGAGTCGCTGTCGAACCGCTCGAGCTGCGTGTCGTCCACGTAGCCGACCTCCAGGTACCGGGGCTCCCCGCGGCCGGGCCGGGACACGGCGGTGGAGAAATATCTCAGGGAGTGGGAGCCTGGGGGCCGGAGCGGAGGGGCTGACACCCGCCACCCTCCTCCCGGCGCGGGTTCGGGGTCGGGGGTCGGAGGGACAGGAGAGGGGAAGGGGCCCGGGAGACGGAACAGGGGCAGCGGGACGGAGAAGAGAGGGGTCAGGACCGGGTGGGGTCTGGGGTGTCGGCGGGGGTTTGGGGGGTGGAGACGCCCTTTCCCGGGGTCCTGCGCCCCCGCAGGGTGCCCTCGCTCCTCCTCCCCAGAGGCCATTCCCTCCCGACCCCGCACTCACCCGCCCAGGTCTGGGTCAGGGTCAGGGCCCCCCAGAGCAGCAGGAGGAGGGTTGGGGACCCCGTGAGCAGCATCCTCCATGTCTGGGGAGTCTGAGTTCAGGTGAGTCCGCAGAGACTTCTAACTGGGGACAAAGGTGACGCTGATTGGCTTCTGTAGCACCTGCCACCCAATGGGAGTGAGAACTGGAGACGCGTCACGAGTATCCAGGACGGAGGGCCCCACACAGGTTGTAAGAGGAGAAGTGAAACTGCGGGGAGGTGGGGACTCCCCAACACTGAGTTTCCCCGCTTCAGTCTCCGCCCTGGGGCTGGGCCCCTGAGACCAGGCCTGGGACCTGGGACATTGCCCTGACCCCTCCCCCTGCACGGAGAGCTCTGTCACACCCTCTCCCTCAGTCCTGCCCAGGGGCTGTGTGAGAACCAGGGAGACTCCCCAGGCTGGGACCAGCCCTTTCCTTCCCTTCTCCTCCTGGAACCCCTCTCCCTGGAATGCACTCTGCCTCCCACCCTCACCTCTGCCCTGGACTCTTCTAGAGGAAAACTCACCCTGGGACCTTGATGCCAGAGAGTGAGCTCCCTGTGAGAGGAGGCAGAGGACAGGGTCTCCTCTGTAATCCTGGAGGAGTTGGGCCTGTAAAGACCAGTGAAGGGCAGGGGAGACCATAGTCTTGGGAAGCCTGGACATCAGGAAGCTAATCTGTAAAATGAGTGATTTCAGAGGCTTCATATGCAAAGTGTCTAAACAGCCCTGCAGCCAGAGCTACAAAGCTCCTCAATTCTCCTTCCCACACAGGAAGTGTGTGGCTGGGGACTGTTACATTGTGAAGTGACCTGCATTCCCCAGCCCTGAGCTTGTCCCTGTGAGTCCCGCACACCCTCCCTACAGGAGCCCAGGGAGCATGTGTGACTGTGCATTTCAGCAGGAGCCTGTGCATCCTCACAGTCGCAGGTGCTCAGTGGGTCACAGTGCCCTTCCTTCACCAGCGCTCCTGCCCTGCCATCCTTATGAATTACTCACATGGAAGCAGTGAGGACATTTTATCAGGACACATTATTGTTTTTCACAATCATGGGTTTTACTATTATTATTCCCATTTTACAGACAAGGAAACTGAGGCACAGAGAGATTGAGTAATGTGCTTAAAGTCACAGAGCTAATAAATAGATGTTGGAATGGCTTTCAAATGTAGGTAGTCTGGGTCCAGAGCCTGTATTCTGAATTATAGGTTACTAATTTGTAGTGCTTTTCTTAAAGTTGTTTTAATCATTCTGTATAATAAAAGGCTAATATGCAAATAGATAGAACAGCAGAACAACCAGACCAACCGAACAACCGAACAACTGGTCACGATGACATGCGCTGACCACCAGGGGATGTGCACGGAACATGTCAGGGGGTCAGCCATAGCGTGATGGTGGAGCGGGTGAGCGGGGACACCAGATCAAGGCAAGGTGCCAGTCACAGTCATCAAGGCGAGCCTCTGGTGGTTACTGAAAATTCTTTGCTCCTGCACATCGAGGTCCTGACCGGCACTTGCACCTGCTGTTGACGACAAAGCTAGCTCTCGCACCCACTCCTGGTGCCTGGTGCTAGCCCAGATTGCTCAGTGCCATCAGCAGGTTTAAGCGGCAGTCACTGGCCCCAATCGCCCCCAGCACTTCTCCACCTCCCCCTGCTCCTGATGGGAGATGGGGGCTGGCAGCTGCCTCTCCTAGCCGCTGGTGGTTCCGACCCTGATCACCCCTGAAGGCTTCTACACCTCCCCCTGCTCCTGAAGGGCTATCAGGGCAATGGAAGATGGGCAGAGATGCGCCCCTGTCTCAGCCCATCCTCCGCTGCCCACCACAGCCTTGCGGCCCACAGTTCCTTTCAAGGTGCATGAATTCGTGCACCGGGCCCCTGGTATTACATGTTTCTCCAAACACTTCCTTTTGTTGATATTGAGGGAACAAATTGTCTTTTTGCTTCTTAGTACCATCACCATCACCACCACCACCACCACCACAGCCAAAACACTTCTATTGAGCCAGCCCTTTAACTGCAGGATAGAGTGCTCAAAATGGAGAAAAAAAGGGTCTATGACACATAGCCTTTGCCTTCAAATAGCTTAAACTCCAGGTAGAAATGTGACCATGTACTTGGAAGATAAATATCATTCCACATAGTGGGGACACATTATTTTTTAACCGATTAACATAAGGTGGCAATTAATTTTTAGGCAGCCCCACAGAATGTATTAAGTACCAAATGCAAAGAACACCCTGCTAGCTCTGTAGATATAGTTACTATAGCTCTATAAACCACATTTAAATCTGAGAGTTCCACTGCTTTAGAATCTCTACCTCCACTCTTTTCCTCACCCCTGCTTGTCCAGCCCTTCTCTGTCTCTCACCCCTCAGGCCTCTTCACCCCTTTGTCTCTATCACCCTCCCACTCCTGACTGTGGCAATAGTGTCACCCCCTCACCTGCCACTCCAGGTCTATTCTCCCCACAGGGTCAGCAATCCTGCTATGTGAGTCAGGTTGTGCAGTTTCATCTCTGAAAATGCTCCAGTGGCTGCATCTCACTCTGGGAAGCCTCTAGCCTGTAAGACATGGGAGCACAGGGGCTTTGGGTCAAAGTTGACTCCCATCACATGGAGCTGCTTCTGGTACATAGTAGACAGTAAGTTAATTGTTGTTGAATGAATGAATGACAATTGTATATATTTTTTATCCTCATCTGAGGATATTTTCCCATTGATTTTTAGAAAGAGTGGAAGAGAGAAATATCAATGTGAGAGAAACACATCAATTAGTTGTGTCCTACAAGCGCCCTGACCAGGGCCCGAGTGGGGTAGGAGCCTACTACCGAGGTACTGGCCCTTTACGGGAATCGAACCCAGGGCTCTTCAGTCCACAGGTTGACACTCTACCCACTGAGCCAAACCGGCTAGCGCAATACCAGTCGTATTAAAATTTTAATTGCATTACATAAAATCATTAAATAAAAAAACCCAAAAAGTTAGGAAAGATTTTATTACATGTACCTACTGTATGTGTCAGCTCATCAATCTATTGCAGTGGAAATAAATGCTGTGTGCTTATCTGTGGCACAGCTGAGCCAGTGTATTAGTTTTCTATTACGGTAAAAAAATATCACCACAACTTAGTGGCTCAGAATAACCCTCATTTGCTTGCTGACATTATCTTAATGGGAAATGCAGGCTTGGTGTGGATGGGGGTCTCTGGTCAGGGTCACAAAGCTGTGTCCTCATCTGAGCTCAGGACCCTTGTCTAAGTTTATATAGAGACTAGAGGCCCAATGCACAAAAATTAATACAAGAGTAGGCCTACCTTCACCCGCTGCCGGCCCTGGCTTCTGTCAGGCACCCGGGACTTGGGCTGGCTTCCCTCTGGCCATGGCTTCAACAGGAAGGATGTCTAGTCCAATTAGCATATTACCCTTTTATATATAGAAACTAGAGGCCCGGTGCACGAAATTTGTGCAAGGGGGGGGGGGCATGTCCCTCAGCCCAGCCTGCACCCTCTCCAATATGGGACCTCTCATGGGATATCCGACTCCCCAGTGTGGGATAGGGCCTAAATAGGCAGTCAGACATCCCTCTCACAATTCAGGACTGCTGGCTCCCCACCGCTCACCTGCTTTCCTGCCTGATCACCTCCTAACCACTCCCCTGCCAGCCCGATTGCCCCCAACTGCCCTCCCTTGCTGTCCTGGTGCCCCCCCCAACTGCCCTCCCCTGCTGGCCTGATCTTCCCCTGCCAGCCATCTTGTGTCCACATGGGGGCGGCCATTTGTGTGTTGGAGTGATGGTCAATTTGCATATTACTCTTTTATTAGATAGGATTGTCAGCAGAATTCAGTTTCTTCAGTTGTGGGTTTGAGGTTCCTGTTTCCATGACAACTGTGAGGTACCTGGGGAGAGCTGCTAACAACACCTGGTGGCACCAGCAGTCTTTACCATGTGGCCCTTTGTTTTCAAAGCCCCCAGTGGAGAAGATGGCTCACGTTGAACTCCTCTCACACTTGGGATCTCTTTGCTCAGGAGGAACCCCAGTCAGTACTCATCTGATTAGGACAGTCCCACGAGGTAGTGCAAGGGGCAACTGATATGAGTCCTACTTCCATCTGTGAAATCCCTTCCCAGCAGCCCTATAGAGTGTTTGATATGATGACTGGGGAAGGTGTATAACCAGGTGGTTATTGGGCACCATCATAGAGTCAGCATAGCATGACCTATCCTTGTTTAGTGTTTATTGCTCATGGTTGGAAATTGAAGTGCAAATAAATAGGTTGTTGTCAATGGTAATAAAATGCATCCTGCCTATTAGCCATGGTGATTCTCCTAATCCTCCTCCTTCTTCTTACTCTTCCTCCTCCTTCTCCTCTTCCTCTTCCTCCTTCTTCTTTCCTAGTCACAGAAAGTCTTACATCTTAAAAGGAAATGACATGTTTGTGTCCCATAAATAAAAGGCTAATATGCAAATAGAGAGACTAGCCGAACAACTGAAGAACCAGTCACTATGATGTGTGCTGACCACCAGGGGGCGTGCGTGGAACATGGCAGTCATTGGCAGCAGGTGGCAGAGTGTGGAACATGGTGGGTATTGACCATGGTGGGATGGTGGAGCAAGTGAGCAGTGGCGCCAGACCAAGGTGGGGCGTCAGTCACAGTCATCAGGGCAAGCATCTGGTAGTTACTGAAAATTCTTTTCTCCCGCCCACTGAGGTCCCATCCAGCACTTGGACCTGCTGCCAGCACCAGCCTTGCTTGCACCCACAGCTGGAGCCACCACTCGCACCCGCTGATGGTGCTGGCCCCACTCACACCCGCTGCTAGCACTGGCTCTGATCGCTCTGTGCCATCAGTGGGTGTGAGCAGGCCCAGCAACATCAGCGTGTGGGAGTGGGGCTGCAAGCAGACAGGGGACCTGTGGTCTTGGCAGGAGGGGCCGGGTGGTGGCGCAGAAGATGGGTCGAGACCCACCCCTGTGCCCACTGCAGCCACATGGCCCACAGTTCCATTCAAGGTGCACAAATTCGTGCACTGGACCCCTATCCTATATGATAAAGAGGTAATGTGTTGCCCTGGCCGGTTTGGCTCAGTGGATAGAGTGTCAGCCTGAGGACTGAAAAGTCCCAGGTTCGATTCCGGTCAAGGTCATGTACTTTGGTGGCTGGCACATCCCCAGTGGGGGGTGTGCAGGAGGCAGCTGATCGATGTTTTTCTCTCATCAATGTTTCTAACTCTATCCCTCTCCCTTCTTCCCTGTAAAAAATCAATAAAAATCTATTAAAAAAAAAAAAGAGGTAATGTGCAAATTGGCCGTCACTCCAACACACATGATGGCCACCCCCATGTGGACACAAGATGGCCTGCAGGGGAGGGCAGGTAGGAGGGACCAGGCCTGCAAGGGAGGACAGTTGGGAGGACCAGACCTGCAGGTGAGGACAGCTGTGGGGGATGAGGCCTGCAGGGGAGGGCAGTTAGGGGTGACCAGGCCATCAGGGGAGGGCAGTTAGGGGCAATCAGGATGGCAGAGGAGCTGTTAGGCATTGATCAGACTGGCAGGGGAGTGGTTAGGGGGTGATCAGGCTGGCAGACAGAAGTGGTTAGGGGTAATCAGGCAGGCAGGCGAGCAGTGGGAGCCAGCAGTTCTGGATTGTGAGAGGGCAGTTGGACATCCCTCGAGGAGTTCCAGATTGGAGAGGGTGTGGGCTGAGCTGAGGGAAAACCCCCATGCATGAATTTCATAAACCAGGCCTCTAGTATCTTATAATTAATTTAGAACAAATGAAAATTAAGTGCAATCATCCATTCTCTCTTTGGACACTGTATTAGTCATGTTTTTCAGGTTAACAAATTCCTCTAAACTAGGCAGCTAAAAACAACAAATGTGTATTATCTCCCAGTTTCCCAGGGTCAGGAATCCAGGAGAGGTTGCCCTGAGTGCTTCTGGCTCAGGCATCTCTCAAGGTTGCCGTCACTTGTCAGCCAGGGCTGCATGGCTAGGCTGGAGGACCCGCTGAAACATGGTTCACTCCTAGGGCTGTTGGCAGAGGCCTGATTTCCTTCCTGGATGGTCCCAGGAGCCCTCAGTTCCTAGCCATGGGGATTCGGCCATAAGGCAGTGAATGACTAGAGCTTCTTGTCCGAGAGCAAGTGATGAGAGAGAGCAACCAGCGTGGAAGGTGAGTGAGGTGAACGTCCTAGGCTGAGAGTCATACACATTCCATCAGCCTTACTCCTCAGTTAGAAGTGAGTGAGCAAGTCCAGCCCCACCCTCAAGAGGAGAAAATCGCTCCACCTCTGGAAGGGGGAGTGTCACAGAATTCACACACATGGGAAAACCAAAGTCAGCACTACATGTTGTTTCAGAATTATATAAGTCAATGTTTCCTTTATCTGATTATTTCATTCAATGCTCCAAATTTCACTTTTGGAAAGTAATGATTAAAAGTTTGAGACAGAGCAAGGAGATACAACCATATTTGTAAGTTTTTCTTAGACTTGTCTTTAGTAATAATGTTCCCTATAGGAAATGGCAACCATATTGAGAACACATGGTAGCTAGATCAAATAGTTTAAAGACTGGGCTCCGTAACAATAATACCTTTAAAGTAATTTTTGCCCTGGCTGGTTTGGCTCAGTGGATAGAGTGTCAGCCTGAGGACTGAAAAGTCCCAGGTTCGATTCCGGTCAAGGGCATGTACCTTGGTTGCAGGCACATCCCCGGTGGGGAGTGTGCAGGAGGCAGCTGATCGATGTTTCTCTCTCATCGATGTTTCTCTCTCATCGATGATTCTAGCTCTCTATCCTTCTCCCTTCCTCTCTGTAAAAAGTCAATAAAATGTATTTAAAAAATAAATAAATAAAGTAATTCTTTGCTTTTTCTCAGAATTTTCAAATTCAGTTCATTATGAATGTTAAAAATATTGTCTAAAATGTCAGTTTTTGTACTCAGCATCTTCAAAAACCTGTGTGTCAGAAAATCGATTTTCAGTCAGAAAAATGTGGATATTATACTTGGTCTACACACCACCTTGGCGTCGTGACAGCAATTGGGTGAGACGCTGTGGGCAGAGAGGGTACAGCCCTGCGGTATCACACCCAGCTGTCCCATAGCCGTGCTGGTCTCGCTGACGAGCTGTATTACCATCCAGCTGTCTGCAGTAAATACAGTGTCCTCAGCCCACCTCACTGTGGGACTCCTGTTGGCAGTGACACTCACAGTCCGGTCCCCCAGATGGAATCTCTGTTGTTTGTCTTGTGTTTTTTACACCCTTGAGACTAATCTAAAGATTTTATAATATTTGTATATTTATATCTCCCAAATGAATGTTCTTTAGTTGTACCAGCTTTAAATTTCCTGTAGAGTGAACTTGTACTGCGTGGAGTCTTCTGAGGCTCAGCATTATGTAAGGGTCATCTCTCATCTGTGAGGCTGTCCTTACACTTTTAGTGCTGAAGTCTTATATTTTACTAGAGGTATGATGCACAAAATTGGTGCAAGGGGCTCAGCCCCCGCTGCCACGGTGTCTGCCTCTGCCTCAGTGCTCGCAACTCTGGCTTTGTCTGGAAGGTCATCTGGAAGGATGTCTGGTTTAATTAGCATATTATGCTTTTATTATTACAGATGGTTATACTGAAATTTTGCTATTTTCCTATTGATGAATAAGTGGGCATTCCAGTTTTTGCTGCAAAATTTAGTGTACATGTCTCCTAGGGCACAAGGCAAAAAATTCCCCATAGTGGAGTAGTTAGGGGTGGAAATGCTGGGCCCTTTGGGGCTTGTACTTTAAGCAGACTCCATGATGCCCATGCAATTTAAAAGTGCATGTACCTATTTAAGCTTTTACCAGGATGTGGTAAAAGCATGTTGCTGATCCATCATGTTGCTGATATAGTTGTTCTGAAAATAAACCAACCTCAGCTTAAATAGAAGCATTAAGAGTTAAAAGTCAGGTCCTTGGGTGCAGGATCACCTGGGCATTTTCTTTCAGACTATTAATTACTTCCTTTCCTTTCCTTTTATTCCATATCCCTTGTGTTTATATTTTTAACATATAAACCTAGGTAATGTTTCCTTTAGCATAACTGCAGAGTATTATTTTATACTAGAGACCCATTGCAGGAAGATTCCTGCAAGAATAGGGCGTCGCTCCCGTCTCTGCCATTCCTACATTGCCCTTCTCTGCCGCTCCTACACCGCCCTTCTCTGCTGCTTCTCTCCCACTACCTCGGCTCCGTTGCTTGGCTTCCTTCTATGGTGTCTTCAGTCTTCGCTCCCAGCCGGTATATGCAAATTAACCACCATCTTTGTTGGAGGCTACTTTGCATATCACTCTGATTAGCTGATGGTGGGCCTAGCAAAGGTACAGTCAATTTGCATCTTTGTCTATTATTAGATAGGATGGTTGAGATCTGATAATAAGCATAAAGGAAGGAGAGAAGGAAAGAAAGAAAGAGGAATGGAGAAAAGACAGAATGAAAGAGAGACAGGAGGAGATGATCTGGAAACAGTGAGTGCAGGTAACATTTTCCAAGTGCAAGGAAACAGCGATGCAGAATAAAAGAAAGTAAAGAGAGCATTGTGACTTATTCATGGCAGAGCAAGGAACTTCCCCAAACTTTAGTGGCTTGAAACATAAGCGTCTGTTACCTCAGAAAGATAATACAAAGGCCAGCACAAGGGAACGGATGCTGGTGGAGAAGTTGGGTAAAGAGGATTTTACCTGATGGAGTAAGGGATCACTAGCAGAGGGATGCAAATGATTTTGTGAGTCCGAGTCCCCCAAGCAGCAGATTCTAAGGTGGGATTGCCCTCAGCAGTGTGTACCAGGGGACACCTGTCAGAGCCTATGGAGAGGGAGCCAGAACTCGCTGGGCGAGCCAGCAGACCCAGATCCAACCCGATGGTCAGGAAGAGGGGGTTTGTCAGACAGGTCTCAGGTCACTACTAGGCGACCTCAGTGACGCTGAGCGAGGCCACAGGACAGTCCTTGAGCCACTGTCAGCATCAGAGGCGGCCCTGACCCCAGGAATGGCTGCCTGGGTCCCTGCAGTGCACGGTCACTGTCTGGGAACAACCTGGGGGAATGGGGGGCCTCTGCACAGGGGCTGCCATGGATTTCCCAGCTCAGGGGTGGGGACCCCTATGACTTACCTGGATGTGACCCAAACCTTCGTCCTGAGGGGTCTGGGTCCTGGAACTCCAGCCCTCCTCATGCTGGGCTGCTGTACATGTCCATCCACAGGCACAGGGAGCAGGAGGGAAGTCCTGTACCCAGTTCCCCACATGCTCCTCCTGCCCCCACTGAGTGACAGCAGCCCCACACCCTGTAGCTCAGGGTCATTCCTCCTGCCTCACGGAGAGGGGACTCCTCCCCTACTGGTCTCTAGGCACCTGCAGTCCACACTTCCCTGGTGGCCCCTTGTAGAGCATCCCCACTTCTGAGAACCTGGACCTCCTACCCTTGAGCCCAGAGATGTGGAGAGAGGAAATGCAACATCCCCAGTGGGTGATGCTGAGTGATGGACAGTGGGGTCACCCTGCTTCCACCCCTTGGTCCTGGGCCCTCACACTCTTCCTGTTGAGAAGTCAGCACCACACAGAGGTCCCTGCCCCAATATCCACTGGGTCCCGGGAGATGTAACCCGTCCTCTCAGGATGTTTCCTCAGAGCTGGTGCTTCTGTCGTGACTTCAGAAGCCTGTCCAGGGTCTTGTGTGATCAGCAGCCCCTGGACGGTGCAGATGGGATATGACCAGGGGATCCCATGGCCACAGCCCAGCCTTTGCCTCCTTCACTGGGACCTGGGGCCCCAGGTCTGATACTGTGCTAAGAGCAGGCCCAAGCCCATGGAGCAGGCGTTTGGAGCCCCCAGATGGTGGTTCTGGCTGAAGTTCTGAGCACAGGAAAGGAGAGCCCACCATGGACTAGGGGGCTCTCCCTGAGAGGATGACCCTCTGACCCTCTAAGAGGGCAGGGTTCACTGTAGTCACCTTGTCACGTGGGGGCTAGTTGGTCACCTAAGGAAACTGAGCCACATAAGGGCCCGGTATTGGTCTCACTCTGACATCTGGACATGCAGAGGTGGCCGTAGCTGGGACAGCTTTCGTCAGAGGGAGTCAGTGCTGCTGACCCTCATCTCTGCCATGAGGTCCCTCCATTCCTTTGCCGGTCCTGCCAGTCTTGGGCTGAGTGCTGATGCAGGCTGGCTGAGGTCAGTCTGTCTGCCTGGTTGCTCAGAGCCTTGTCAGGGGAGGGTGTTTTCTGGTGGGTGCTGACCTGATTCAGTCTCCGCCACAGAGGCTCCTTGTGCACCTTATGATGGGCTGGTGGCCTGTAGAGTTACGACCTTGAGGGGAATCCAGAACCGGGCATGTGGGCACTTGTAGTCACATGGCTGCTGGTGTCCCATGGCCATGTGCTCTGTCTTCTCAGGTCCCAGTCACATACCCAGAGCAGCTTCCGAAGGGGGTACATGTGTCTGCTGTGGATGGTGGGGCCTCACCCAGAGCCCCCGGGGCCCGCACTGTCCTGCTCCACTGGTGCCTGGCTCAGCTCCACAGCGTCTTTCCCACCACTGACCCCAGTGCCGGGGGAGCTGCTGGATGGAGGCTGACTGCACCGGGATGTGGATCCACTGCCGTGTCCTGCCAGGTCCCCGTCCCACTCAGAGCTGGCAGTCTCCATGTCACCCTGAATGTGGGCCAATCAACATGCCTGGGAGTGGAACATGTTGTTAGAATCCAAAGAGACTGACCAGACAATACCCTGCCTTCTTTGCCGTGCTGGTGAAAGATGCAACCGTGTGTCTTACTTTGCAGGGCATATCCTGGCTTGGTCCTCATCCTGACACCCAGAACTGAACCCAGGCGGCCACTGCCTGAGTCTCTGTAAGGTGCATCTTGCACCTTCAGGAGTGCATGTGGTTTACTACAACCTCCACCCTACCTTCCCCTCTAGCCCATCCATCCCAGTCCACACAATGTGGTAAATGACCTGAATTAATGGGACATTCTATGGGATGGCCTGGAGGCCTAAATCTGTTAGGATTATAGTATAGAGCAGTGACGTCGCACCTCTGACACGCGTGTCAGAGGTGACACGAGAACTCATTTTTTTGGTTGATTTTTCTTTGTTAAATGGCATTTAAATATATAAAATAAATATCAAAAATATAAATCTTTGTTTTACTATTGTTGCAAATATCAAAAAATTTCTATATGTGACACAGCACCAGAGTTAAGTTAGGGTTTTTCAAAATGCTGACATGCCGAGCTCAAAAGGTTCGCCATCACTGGTATAGAGAGCAAGAGAGTTAAAATGTCCCTGAAGCAAACTATGACTATATGTTGCTCATCCTACATGCACGGCAATAATTCCTACACCACTTTTCTAACTTGAGTTAAAATGAATGACTTTGGAGAGAGGGTGGGGCAATGGGCATAAAATGGGGAGGAAATTAAGAAGTACAAACTTCCCATTATAAAATAAATGATAGCATAGGGAATAATATTATAGTGACTATCTGTGGTAGGAGACGGTTACTAGACTTATTGTGGTCATCAGTTCTAAGTACAGTGGGGCCTTAACTTACGAGTGTCCCGACTAACGAGGTTTTTGAGATACCAGCTGCCTCTCGGCCAATTTTTTGCATTGAGTTGATAGAGTAATTTGAGTTAACGAGCTCCTTAATGAGCTCCGTAAGGAGCTCGGTCTCCGAAGGAATTAAACTTGTAAGTCAAGGCCCCACTGTATATGAATGTTGAATCATTATGTTGGACACCAAAACTAACATAATACTGCATGTCAAATACAACTAAATGTGAATTTAAAAACCAGAATGCACTCACTGTGTTAACCCCCGCAGGTGTGCCCTCAGCCTGGTGGACCTGCACCAGGCATGGCCTCCCACCCAGGAGGAGGCTGCAGGCTGGGCCGTTCTCAGTCAGGTCTGAGGTCACCTCACGCCTTCTTTAGACCCTGTCAGGTTTCTTCAGGGACAGCTGGTGAATGAATGGAGATGAGAGTCAGCACCCACCTGGCCCCTGCTTCCCTCAGGTCTCTGATGGTGCTGCTGACCCACAGCACCTGCAAGACCTCCACACCTGCCCCTGGGACACAATCATTTCTGCTGTGACTGGGATGTCACAGGTTCCCTTTGTCCTTCAGCACAATGAGGGACTAAAGCCCTGTGGTTGGAAGATGTGCTTGGTATGATTTCAACTTTCTTACCTTTGTCAAGGTGAGTTTTGTGTTCAAATGTATGGTCTGTCTTTAAGAATGTTCCATGTGCAATAATGAAGAATGTATAACGTGAGGTTCTGGAAGGAAAGGCTCTGTAAATGTCAATTAAGTCCATTTGTTCTAGGGTGTCATTTAAAACTGATATTTATTAATTTTGTTTGATCTATCATAGCTGTCAATGGGGATTTCTATATATATTTCAGTGCTCCCTGATTGGATGCATATATGTTGACAAGTGTTATGTCTTCTTGATGTAATGTCCCTTGATCATTAAAAAATGTCCCTTTTTCTCTCGTTACTTTTTTTTCATCTCAAAATCTACTTTGTCAGATATAAGTGTGACTATACCTGCTTTTCTCTGGATGCCATTTGCTTGGAGACTCATTTTCCACTCTTTTCCTCTGAGTCCGTATTTGTTGTTGCAGCTGATACGTGTCTCCCAAGAGCAGCATAGGGTTCGGTTTTGTTTCTTTGATCGAATCCACTACCTTGTGCCTTATTATTGGCGAGTTCAGTCCATTTACATTTCGGGGATTATTGATGAATGAGGGTTTTCTATAGGCATTTTGTCTTTGTTTTCTGGTAGCTCTGAGTCTCCATTGTTTCTTTCCCCTTGTGTTTCCATTTGTTTTATCAATTTGGTGGTATTCTATAATTGTTTCCTCTGTTTCCTCTTTTTAAAAGTTATATATCTTAGTTTTGTGTGTGTGTGGGGGGGAGGGGGGGTTGTTTTTGTTGCCATTAGGTTTATGCAAGAGAAAGTTTCATCTATTCAGCAGTCCATTGTCCTCTGAATGCATCTTATCTCCACCCCCTTTGCAGATTCATGCCTTTATCTCCTCCCCTTTTATGTTCTTGTTGTCAGAAAGTATCCTTATTCATGCTGTGAGTTCATTTCTGAATTGCAGTAGCTATTGTCTTCTTCTCTTTTGTAATGTTCTTCCCTCTTTTCACCTTTTTGTATATGTAAGTGTATAGGACCTTATTTTGAAAAAGGATTGTAATATCTTGCTTGTTGCTCTGTCATCTTTCTTAGAGGTTATTATTTGTTTGAGGTAGAGTAACCCCTTTGGTATTTCCTGTAAAGAGGTCTACTGGTGGTAAATTCTCTCAGCTTCTGTATGTCTGTAAAAGTCTTCAATTCCTCTTCATATCTACGGTTAACTCTGCTGGATACACTATTATTGGATGGTAATTTCTCTCTTTCAGTTGTTTGAATATTCGGTTCCACTCTTTTGTAGCTTGCAGGCTTTTGTTTTTTAAAAAATATATTTTTATTTCAGAGAGGAAGGGAGAGTAAGAGAGATAGAAACATCAGTGATGAGAGAGAATCACTGACCGGCTGCCTCCTGCACGCCCCACACTGGGGATTGAGCCAACAGTTCAGGCATGTGCCCTTGACCGGAATCGAACCCGGGACCCTTCAGTCTGTGGGCCAATGCTCTATCCACTGAGCCAAACTGGCAAGGGCAGAAAGGTTTTCTTAAACAAAACGCAGAAGGTGTTTACCACAGTGTAAAATTTGATACTTGTTACTACCTTAAAATTAATAACCACTAGTCATCAAATTGTATAATAATAAGTGAAAAGGGAAGGCATAGAGTAGGAGGACATATGTGGCACACATGTCCTCAACCAAAGGCTAATACACAGAATATACAAAGATTGCTCAAATCAATGAATATAAGACGGACTGCTTAATAGCTCTAATGCTTCCAAATTGCCAGAAGGCAGGGGAGCACTGGGGTACATAGTTCATACCATAAAGTAACACAGCGAGAGCCACCTCCCAGGGCACAGAGCACTCCTAGACAAATAACTGAGAGATGTATGCTCAGTGCACAAGCATGCATGTAAAAGAAGACTTACAGCAGCATTGTTTATCATTTCCACACCCTGAAGAGAAACCAAATGACCACGACAAGGGGAAGGAATAACATAAAGTGTGAGGCACTTATTAAATGTTATGTTTCACAACAACACAGATTAGCCCTTCAGATACATAGAATGACTTGTAAAGCATACTGCTGAGCTAAAATACAGCCTCAAGCCCTAGATGGTTTGGCTCAGTGGATACAGTGTCAGCCTGCAGAAGGGTCCCGAGTTCCACTCCAATCAAGGGCACATGCCCGGGTTGTGGGCTTGGCGCCAGTGGTAGGCATGCAGGAGGCAGCCGATCAATGATTCTCTCTCATCATTGATGTTTCTGTCTCTCTCCCTCTCCCTTCCCCTCTAAATCAATAAAAATATATTTTAAAAATAAAGAAAACACAGCCTCAAAAGTATGCTTTTATTTGTATGAGATATTAAGAATTTACCTAAAACTCAAGATAATCTGTATTGCTTGGAGACGCACACATCGGGGTAAAAGTAGAGAGAAGCTTGAACATGACAACAATGAAATCAGGTGGGCAGAAGGCCTTTGCTCTTGGGGGCTGTGGTGCTCGGACACTGTGACCCGCAGACAAGAGGCCAGCTCGTCCCGCTGTCCTCTGCTCCTTGTCTAGCCTGTCTTCCCAGCTGCCGGTCTGACCTGCCAACAGCAGCATGCCCTTGGCTGAAGCCCACAAGGACTGGGAGCCTCTGGTGGTGAAAGTTCCCATAATCACATCTCAGCAGCCAACACAAGCAGTTTCTCACATGCTCCCCCAGGCGTGGGCCCAGCTGGTGCTGTCGCCCATGGGTGACTGTTTCTCTGGTCCTCCAGCTCTACATCCACACCTTCCTCACCCCCGCAACCCCCTTTCTATTCTGTGATCTGAGGTCAAGAGTACCCTCCACATCCCTGTAAGACTTGTAATGGTTGTTTTCCTGTTTGAACTCCAATGGGGACTTGCTACTTTAGGTTTGACTTTGGATAAGAAAAACAAACAAACAACTTGATTAAGTGCTTAGGGATGAAGAGATATGCTACCATTTACTAGAGTCTCCAATGCTTTAAGACAGAAGCTGTGTTCACTGTGGATGAAAGCATGAACTTGGCCATCAGACAAACTGGCTTCATCAATTAATAACCATGTTATCCTTATTTATTCTTATTTATTCTCTCGGAGCCTCATTGCTCCTCTATAAAGTGTGACATTGATCATTCCCGCCTCATATTATTGTTTTAAGGATTAAATAAAATAATTCATTTAGTATTTAGACAGTACCTGGCACAAAGTTTATAACAAAAACTACCATAAAATTTCTTTCTTCAGGTCTGAAAGTTTCTGGGCATATTACAGAAAATAATTTAAAAACCTATGCTTAACCTATGAATGCTAAATTAAAAAATTATTAGAAGATCTTTCAAAATGAAGAGTTAAAACTGATAAGGGAGGCTAGTGTAGCCTGCCCCCATCCAAGGAACAGGAGCCTCCTAATCACCACACCCTCTGTCTGAGGAACAGCAGCTGTGTGTGAAGCCTCCCCCCACCAGCCAGAGGAGCTACCACAATTGTGAACAGCACCCACCAGAGGAGCTGCTACCAAGTGAGGAGCAGCTGCTACCACAACCGCCCAAGGAGCAACCGCAGCCCGAGGAGCCACTGCCACCCAAGGAGGAGCCACTGAATGACTCAACATCTAGATATGGCATTATGATCAAACATGGGTAGACAAAGAAACCCCCAAAGGAAAGAAAAGGAGGATTCACCAGAAAAGCAGCTAAGTGATACAGAGGCATGCAACATGACAGAAAAAAGAATTCAGATTAATGGACCTAGAGTGCATAAACCGGATGGAGGAAAAAATCAACAACTTATGCATGAAGCAAGAAGAAACAGATGAAAAAAATCAAAAAATTATGTAAGAACCAAGAAGAAATGAAGAGTAATATAGCTGCAATAAAAAACACCATTGAAAGTTTCAACAGTAGACTAGGAGAAGCGGAGGACTGAATTAGCAAATTAGAAGACAGGGAAACAAAACACATCCAAACTGAACAGCAATTGGAGAAAAAAATTAAAAGACAGGAGAAGAGCCTAAGGGAGCTATGGGACAACATGAAATGAAACACCATATGAATAATAGTGGTGCCAGAACAACAGAAAGAGGAACAAGGGTTAGAAAACCTATTTGAAGAAATAATATCAGAAAACTTCCCAGAGGTGGGGAAGAAAAAAAATCACACAAGCACAGAGTCCCAAACAAGGTGAACCCAAAAAGACCCACACCAAGACACATCATAATTACCATGGCAAATGTTCAGGACAAAGAGAGAATCTTAAAGGATGCAAGAGAGAGAGACGGAAAGTTACATTCAAGGGATCTCCCATTAGACTATCAAATGATTTCTCAACAGAAACACATCAGGCCAGAAAAGAATGGACGGAAATTTACAAAGTGATGCAAAGCAAAGGACTGAATCCAAAAATACTCTATCCAGCAAGGCTATCATTCAAAATTGAAGGGGAAATAAGAAGCTTCACAGACAAAAAAAGGCTAAGGGAGTTTATCACCACCAAGCCAGCAATGCAAGAAATGCTAAAGGGACTGCTGTAAAAAGAAGAAATAAAAAGCCCAGAAAGAAAACATCCACACAAAAAAAGAAATGGCTACAAACAAGTACCTTTCAATAATAACTTTAAACGTAAATGGACTAAATGCTCCAACCAAAAGACATCGAGTGACTGAATGGATAAAAAAACATGACCCATATATTTGCTGTCTACAAAAGACCCACCTCAGAAGAAGGGACTCACACAGACTGAAAGTGAAGGGATGGAAAAATATCTTTCAGTCAAATGGAAATGAAAAAAAAAGCTGGGGTAGCAATACTCATATTGGACAAAATAGACCTCAAAGTGAAGGCCATAACAAGAGATAAGGAAGACCACTTCATAATACTAAAGGGATCAATACAACAAGAGGATATAAACCTGATAAACATATATGCACCCATTGCAGGAGCACCCAAATACATAAAATAAACTCCTGGAAGATATGAAAGGAGAGATCGACAACAATACAATCATAGTAGGGGACTTTAATACACCACTGTCATCACTGGATAAATCCTCTAGACAAACAATCAGCAAAGAAACAGCAATCCTAAATGACTCACTAGATCAGATGGACTTAATTGACATCTTCAGAACACTTCACCCCAAAGCCACGGAATATACATTCTTCTCAAGGGCTCAGGGGACATATTCAAAAATAGACCACATATTGGGTCACAAACAAAGCCTCCCCAAATTCAAGAAGATTGAAATCATGCCAAGCATTTTCTCAGACCACGATGGCATAATATTAGAAATAAACTACAATAAAAACAACCCCAAATACTCAAACACTTGGAAGCTGAATGGCATGTTATTAAATATTGATTGGGTTACCAATGAAATCAAAGAAGAAATTAAAAACATCCTGGAAACTAATGACAATGGAAACACAACAATCCAAAACCTATGGGACACAATGAAAGCAATCCTGAGAGGGAAGTTTATAGCTCTACAGGCCTCTCTCAAAAAACAAGAAAAAATGATAGTAAATCATCTAACTCTGCAACTCAAATAATTAGAAAGAGAGCAACAAGAAAAGACCAGAGTGAGCAGAAGGAAGAGATTAGAGCAGAAATAAATGACATAGAGACCAAAAAAACAATACAGAAAATCAATGAAACCAAGAGCTGGTTCTTTGAAAGGATAAACAAGATTGATGAACATCTATCCAGGCTCACCAAGGAGCAAAGAGAGAGGACCCAAATAAACAAAATCAGAAATGTTAGAGGCGAAATAACAACAGACCCCACAGAAATACAAATGATTGTTAAAAAATACTATGGACAACTCTACTCCAACAAATTAGACAACCTGAAGGAAATGGACATATTCCTAGAAAAATACAACATTCCAAAAATCAATCATGAAGAATCTAAGAATCTCAACAGGCCAATAACTGTGGAAGAAATTGAAGCAGTCATCAAAAAGCTTCCAGCAAACAAAAGCCCAGGACCAGACGGCTTCACAGGGGAGTTTTACCAAACATTCAAGGAAGAACTAAAACCTATCCTCCTCAGACTACTACAAAAAATTAAAGAGGAAGGAACACTCCCAAGCTCATTCTATGAAGCCAGCATCACCCTAATACCAAAACCAGGTAAAGACAACACAATGAAAAGAATTATAGGCCCAAATCCCTCATGAACATAGATGCCAAAATCCTCAACAAAATCTTAGCAAATCGAATCCAGCAGTACATCAGAAAGATCATACACCATGACCAAGTAGGATTTATCCCAGGGATGCAAGGATGGTACAATATCCAAAAATCAATAAACGTGATACATCACATAAACAAACTGAAAGGAAAAAACCACATAGTCATATCAATTGATGCAGAAAAAGCGTTTGACAAAATCCAACACCCATTTTTGATAAAAACTCTCAGCAAGGTGGGAGTAGAAGGATCATACCTCAACATAATAAAAGCCATATATGACAAACCCACAGCCAACATCATACTCAATGGACAAAAACTAACACCATTTCCCCTAAGAACAGGAACAAGAGAGGGATGCTCACTCTCACCACTCCTGTTCAACATAGTACTGGAAGTATTAGCCATTGCAATTAGACAAGAAGAAGAAATAAAAGGCATCCAAATTGGAAAAGAAGAAGTAAAACTGTCCTTATTTGCAGATGACATGATATTATACATAAAAAACCCTAAAGACTCCATCAAAAAACTATTAGACTTAATAAATGAATTCGGCAATGTAGCAGGATACAAAATTAACGCCAAGAAATCTATGGCATTTTTATACACCAATAGTGAACTTACAGAAAGAGAGACTAAAAAAACAATCCCATTTACCATCGCACCAAAAAAATTAAGCTACCTAGGAATAAACTTAATTAAAGAGGTAAAAGACCTCTACTCAGAAAACTACAGGACATTGAAAAAAGAGATAGAGGAAGACATAAACAGATGGAAGAACATACCATGTTCTCGGATTGGTAGAATCAACATCATTAAAATGTCCATACTACCCAAAGCAATCTATAAATTCAATGCACTTCCCATTAAAATACCAACAGCATATTTCACAGACCTAGAACGAACTCTCCAAAAATTCATCTGGAATTAAAAAAGACCCCGAATAGCTGCAGCAATCCTGAGAAAGAACAAAGTAGGTGGGATCTCAATACCAGATATCAAGCTGTATTACAAAGCCACTGTTCTCAAAGCTGCTTGGTATTGGCACAAGAACAGACATATAGGTCAATGGAATAGAATAGAGAGCCCAGAAATCGGCCCAAACCAATATGCTCAATTAATATTTGACAAAGGAGGCAAGAACATACAATGGAGTCAAGATAGTGTCTTCAATAAATGGTGTTGGGAAAATTGGACAGATACATGCAAAAAAATGAAACTAGACCACCAACTTACACCATATACAAAAATAAACTCAAAATGGATAAAGGACTTAAATGTACGACGGAAACCATAAAAATACTAGAAGAATCGAAAGGCAACAAAATCTCAGACATATGCTGAAGCAATTTCTTCACCGATACAGCTCCTAGGGCATTCGAAACTAAAGAGAAAATGAACAAATGGGACTACATCAAAATAAAAAGCTTCTGCACAGCAAAAGAAACCATCAACAAAACAACAAGAAAGCCCACTGCGTGGGAAAACATATTTGCCAATGTTATATCTGATAAGGGCCTAATCTCCAAAATTTATAGGGAACTCATACAACTTAACAAAAGGAAGATAAACAATCCAATCAAAAAATGGGCAAAGGACCTAAATAGACACCTTTCAAAAGAGGACATTCAGAAATCTAAGAGACATATGAAAACTTGCTCAAAGTCACTAATCATCCGAGAGATGCAAATCAAAACAACAATGAGGTACCATCTCACACCTGTCAGAATGGCTATCATCAACAAATCAACAAACGACAAGTGCTGGAGAGGATGTGGAGAAAAAGGAACACTCGTGCACTGCTGGTGGGAATGCAGACTGGTGCAGCCACTATGAAAGACAGTATGGAGTTTCCTCAACAAACTAAAAATGGAACTCCCATTTGACCCTGTGATCCCACTTCTAGGAATATATCCCAAGAAACCAGAAACACCAATCAGAAAAGATATATGCACCCCTATGTTCATAGCAGCACAATTCACCATAGCTAAGATCTGGAAACAGCCTAAGTGCCCATCAGTAGATGAATGGATTAGAAAACCGTGGTACATATACACAATGGAATACTATGCTGCTGTAAAAAAGAATGAACTCTTACCATTTGGAACGGCATGGATGGAACTGGAGAGCATTATGCTAAGTGAAATAAGCCAGTCAATGAAGGAAAAACACCACATGATCTCACTCACTCATGGATAATAAAGACCATTATAAACGTATGAACAAAAATAGATACAGAGGCAGAGCTGCCTCGAACAGACTGTCAAACTACAGTGGGAAAGTCATGGTGGGTTGAGGGGCGTGCGGGGGGGGGAGGGGGTAAGAGATCAACCGAAGGACTTGTATGCATGCATATAAGCATAACCAATGGACATAAGACACTGGGGGGTAGGGGAGGCCGGGGGATTGTTAAGGGTGGGGGAAAAAAGGAGACGTATGTAATAGTCTTTGTAATACTTGAAGCAATAAAACAATAAAAAGAAAGAAAAAAAATAGAAAAGCCCATCCTTAAATTTTGTGTGTGGAGCTTGAATTCCTAATTAGTGAAAACAATCTCAAAACAGAAGAAATTTAGAGAACTCACACTTCCTGATTTCAAAACTTGCTTTAAAGCCACTGTAATACTGGCATAAAGACAGACATGTAGAACAATGAAACAAGATAGCTCAGAATCGACCCTTTGCAAAAATAGTTAAACGATTTTCAACAAGGGTGCCAAGGACACTCATGAGAGAAAGAGCAGTCTTTTCAACAAATGGTGCTGAGACACCTATATATTCACATGCAAAGACTGATTTTTTTAAAAAAGATTTTTTTAAAATAATATATTTGAGAGAGAGAGGAAGAGGGAGGAAGGCGGAGAAAAACATTGATGTGAGAGTGAAGAAATCAATCACTGCCTTGTGCATGCCTCCTACCAGGGAATGAGCCCACATCTAGGGCATATGCTCTGACCAGGAATAAAAAAAAACAACAACAAAAAACTGATAAGGGAATTCCTGGCCAGGAGGCTCAGTTTGTTGGAGCATTGTCCTGTGCACCAAAAGGTTGCAGGTTTGTTTCCTGGTTAGGCACATACCTGGGTTGCAGGTTCCATCCCTGGTGGGGGCTTGTACCAGATCGAAGTTTCTCTCTCACATGGATGTTTCTCTCTCTCTCCCTCGGTCTCAAAAAATCAATAAAAACATATACTTTGGTGAGGATTTAAAAAAAAAAAAACAACTGAGAAGGGAATGAGAAAAATCCATGCATGTATACATACAGAGTAAAAAATGTAGAGGAAACCGAGCACTGAAGCCACTGGCTGCTCCAAAGATATCTGCTGGGACCTAGAAATTTGATTTTCATAGCATGCTGGGATGCAGGGCTACATGGACGACAGGGTGCAAAAGTAGTCAAGGTGAATATTTGGATGCCACCATTGAAGCCAGAATCCCAAAGGGATGCCCCACAAGATGAAAAGTAGGGAACCTTGCTGGTCTCTCCCTTACCTGTAAATAAAATGAGAAACAACAAAATAGCAAAACAACAAAGTAGCAGCAGATTGGGTTCAGGCAGAGCACTGGTGTACTGGAAGGAGCTGAAGAACTACACAGACTGCACTCCGGAGAGACAAGATAAATAGAAAATATCACAGACAGGTTAACAAAACAAAACGGCAAGATCCAACATGGAAGTTCCAGAAGGAGGAAAAGGGAATGAGGTAGAAGATATTCGTTAAGAATTTTCCAAAAGTGACCTGATAGGATGTGATATTCCAGAGATTCCAGAAGCCTCATGAGCCTCAAATAAAATAAATAAAAAGAAATTCTGACCGAGACACATCATAATAAAAGTTTACATTATCACACATAAAGTGACGCTCTGAGAAACAGCAAGAGAAAAGGTAGATTACCTGCCAAGAACTACACAGACTGAGAACAACTGCTCAACATCATGATTCCCGGGAAGAAACAGTTCCCACAGACCAGCCAGCGGCCCTCATTACTCTCTGGTGACCGACCAGACTGGCTGCAGTGAGCCCAGGTGAGCCTCTGCATGCACCACAGGGATGACGTGCCAATGGCTTCTCTCAGGTGAGCGTGATTATGTCCAGCCTGATGTCTTCCCCAGAAGTCTGACCTAAAGGATTCTCCCATCCGAATCCCTGGCCCTCTGGCTTTCCATTAGGCTTGGCCAGTGAGGACCCAAAAGGACCTGGAGGGAGGGAAGAGAGTATGGTCAGCATTGTTAGAGACACAGGCTACTTGGTGAGGTATCTGTCAATCAGGGACCACACATACAAAGGAGGTCCCATAGCTTACAATGGAGCTGAAGAATTCCTATTGCCTAGGGACACTGTAGCTGCCATAGGTCATAGGGCAACACATTACTCATGTGTTTGTGGGGGATGCTGGTGGAAACAACCTACTGAACTGCCAGCGGCATAAATGTATGGTACATGCCATTACACACAGTACATAGTACTTGATAATGGGTGACTATACTACTGGTTTATGTATTTACTGTTCTACATATTTCATTTATTTTATTTAAATTATTTTTATTGTTGAAAGTATTACAGATGTCCCCTTTTTTTCTTTTCCAATTGACCTCCTCCTCCTGGAACTTGCCCCTCCCAGGCCTTCAGTACTCTATTGTCTGAGTCCATGGGCTATGCATATATGCATATATGTTCTCCATTAATCACTCCCCATCCATACCCCCACCCCCACCTTCCCACTGTCACTGTTATTTTAGAGTCTACTCTTTCTATTTATGAAAAACGTTTGCTGTAGTAGTATTATGCTGGAAGCAGCCTCATACATCTCATGGCTATTGTATCCCTTAATTGCATCATTTTCTCTTGTACTTGATTTAATCCTGTGTTGTTTTGTGCAGTAACATGTATAGTATGTAGCCTACGAGCCATAGGCTCCACCATATGGCCTAGGTGTGCAGTCGCTTTACCATCTGGTTTGTGTAAGTGCCCTCTGTGATGTTAGACACTGACAGGCAACACGTTTCTCAGGACAGTGTTCCCCTGGGCTCCCTGTGGGGTCAGCTGGGGCTGGCTGCAACCTAAGGTGCCAGTTCCTCACAAGGAGGCCTTCTCTCCATGACTCTCCTGCAGCCTCCCCATTACTGCTTCCTCCCTTTGTCCCTGATTCACAGGTAGTAACTGCTCTGCTGCTAAAGCTCTGGGTTCCTTCCTGCATGCTCTCTGCTGGGTCCCTGCACCTTACCACACATTAGTGCATAAACCCTCTGTGAATTACCCTCACTTGGGCATGCCACCTGCTTCCTGTGGGGACCCTGCCCGAAACTCTTTCCAGCTTGTCCGGGACTCTGTGGAAACTCTCAGAGAGCAAGAGCACACATCCCCTTGCTTTAATTCTCTTACAAAGCGCTGTGCTCAGGGGAGAAATGTTCGGTAAAGGACGGGGTGGTCCCCGTGTGAAACAGCCCTAAGTCGATGGTTCCCTTAGGGCTTGCTGCATGACATCGGGGCAAGTGTGAGGAGTGACTGGGTGTGCGTCCTGGATCCCAGGAAGGTCAGTGTGGCCCCGGAGCATCTGACTTATATCCCTGCAGTGGACATGGGCCCTGTGCCTGGTGAGGGAAACACTTTCACAGATGACTTCAAATTCCCTTCTCTCCTCATCTCTACCAGAGCCCGCTGTCATGTGCACGGCAGGAAGTCTCATTACTCAAAGTTGTTGAAAGCAAATGTCACCTTTCCCTCTAGCTCCCACTCTTCTGGTGAAATTGCAAAGGTACCTGCTGTAAGGACAGGAAAAAGGCCTGTCTTTCTCTGTGCGGTGGCCTTCCACAATTTATGAGAAGCTCCTGGTAATTAAACCCCACATTTTTAGCTCTTCTGATTCAAACAGCTCAGCAAGACCAAGAGAAGCTGCTCTCCAGGCTACGTTTTCACACCCCCTCCTCCTACCTACTGTTGTCACAGCTCAGGGAAAATTAGCACCAAGGAGTCTCTAGTTAATACCCTTCCTCTGCCCCCTTCAAACAAGCCTCTTTTGAGCTCTTCATAACCATTGCTATGAGCTGTAGAGGCTTGGGAGGGAAATACTGATGAGTCACCTCCTTAGGACACCTGCCAGACTGTCTCCTGGAAAGCAGAGAAAATGTAACTTTTCAAGACAACCCGGGATATCTGTTCAACCTCAATAGAATTCCCCTCCCCTCACTGTCCCTTAGCAAAACGCCTCTGCTTTATAAGAGCAGGAGATCCTTTATTTCCTGCCTGTGTTGACTAGCAATACACAGGCCCTTACCTCCCTGGAAAGTAGACTAAATTTCCTCCCAGCCCCTCTCTCTTCTCTCAGTTGCGAATTCTTTCCCAGCCCACATCACTGGCCAAACCAGCCGTGGGCAAACAACGACCCACGGGCTGGATCCGGCCCGTTTGAAATAAATAAAACTATTGAAAAAAAAGACCATACCCTTTTATGTAATGATGTTTACTTTGAATTTATATTAGTTCACACAAACACTCCATCCATGCTTTTGTTCCGGCCCTCCGGTCCCGTTTAAGAACCCATTGTGGCCCTCGAGTCAAAAAGTTTGCCCACCCCTGGGCCAAACCCTAACACCTTCCTTGCTGGATACTTTATTCTGTGCCTGTTTGATGAGCAGCTCCAGTCCCTGACAGCTACCGCTGCCCCAACACTGAGCTCCCAGCATCCAGTGCCTGAGCTGCGGCTCTGCCCCGCCCTCTAGTGGCGGAGACGTGCCAGTGCCGCGGCTGCTCTGCCTTTCAGCTGCCTGAGGCTTCCAGGGAGGAAAGGCTCAGCCCTGGCTATTTCTCAGTAGAGCTCTGCTGGAGTTCGTGCTTAATGCAGCTCTCCAGCCAGAAGAGGACACCTTTAATGGACAGCAGCCGTCTTGGGCCCTAGTTTCAGTCAAAGTGCCCACGAAATGTAGGACATCCTGCTGCACAGAACACGCCACTTTGGAGTAACAGTTATGGGACCCGGCCCCTTGCCGTGAGCCTCCCATTCAGTGCACTGGAGGAGGGATTGCTGGATACCGGAGACATGTGGCAGGGCCATCCCCTTCTTCACACCGCCTGTATCTCTATCCTCCTCTCACACTCTGTCCTGATGGGAAATGTATCAGTCAGAGAGAGAGAGAGAGAGAGAGAGAGAGAGAGAGAGAGAGAGAGAGAGAGAGAGAGAGATGGAATTCAACCTTTAGATAATGCCCACCCACCTGGACAGGGCAATCTGCTTTGTTCAGTCCACCAAGTCAAATGCTTATCTCTCCTGGAAACATCCTCACAGACGCCCAGAAATAACGTTTCTCTAGATATTTGGCGTCCCATGGCCCAGGCAAGTTGACATACCAAGTTAACCACCACAGGAGAAAGTTATTTGAAAGACTAAGTAACATGACAAAGGCCAGTAATGTGTTAGCGTAATAATGAGAGGCGGTAACTGGTAGCAAAAGAAAGTCTTGCAGATGCTCTAAGATGAAAAATTCCACATGGTTGTCCCCACATGTTCTCTGTAGGAAAGCACAGCGGCGCTGCCACCCACAGTCCAGGAGGAGGCAAGAGGGAGGTTGGGAGGCTGAGCATCTCCCCTGCTGTTCAGAGGCGAGGCTGGGACCTCCAGGGGAGGGCAGAGCAGTACACAGAGCATCCTGAAGGGAGGACCTGACCATGCCCAGCTGAGGGGGAGCTCTAGAAATGAAAAGGTGACTCATGAGATCAGTAAAAATAAATACTGGGCAGCATTCCCAACCCTACTCATTTTTATTTTAATGTCATATTATTTGTGATAACAGATTTTACCTACTAAACACTCCAGGGATTGAAGGTGGATGGAAAAGAAGTTCCAATTCATTCCTGGGGCTCAAGAGAAGAAAGTGGTGATGCCCATGTCCTAATTGGGATTTTTTGTTTCCCCTATGAAATATGACCAGTGTACAGCTCAAGAGGCCTCCATCCCGCCTTTACGTTAGAATAATCTAGAGAATTTTCAAAGGTGAAATCAGAATGAAGGAGGGGTGGTGGACTGGACATCTGTGTTTTTCAGAAGCTCCCCAAGTGAGGGTGTAGCAGGATGGAGAACCCCTGTGTTAGCACGTAGCACTCCAGAACACCGTGGGATGAAGTCACGGGGTGGAGAGATATCTAAGTGTACAGGTCTGCCCAGCATGTCCTCCTTACAACTTTTTTCTGACCTCACCCCTGGAGAAAGTGTTTGAAAACTGGTGGTCTGCTCCGCCCACTAGTGGTGGTCAGGTTGCAGAACACTTTCAAAGACGGAATTACTACGTAAAAGCTCTCCAGAAGGTACTGGATTCCAGCCTGTAAATAACCTGAGCACTGCATACCCAGTTGTCTTCTCAGCTTCTTTTGCTGCTTTCTAGGACAGGTTCGTGAACCTTTGGTCAAGAGTCTGTAGTCACATTCAGCAGGAGGGCTTCTCAGGAAGGGAGTCAATGTGTTTAAGAACAGATTTCCTGCCACACTAAATGTTAGGGTGCCAGCAGCATCCCATAGGCCACTCTAGATGTTTCCTTCCTCTTGAACCACAGATGTTTCCCCAGATGTTTGGGACACCTGTGCAGAGAAAGCTTGGCAAGGCTCTGGGTATTAAAGTCTCTCAGGGTAAATATTCAAATACAATTCCACAGTAACAATGCAAGGTATCCTTACTCCAATGACCCAGTACGCACCAGAGGTGTTTCATCAAGCCTCATCAAACTAAAGAACGTTACTTTTGGCCCTGGCTGGTTTGGCTCAGTGGATAGAGCTTCGGCCTGTGTACTGAAGGGTCCCAGGTTCGATTCTATTCAAGGGCACATGTCCAGGTTCCAGGTTCTATCCCCATTAGTGGTCCTGCAGGAGGCAGCCAATCAATGATTCTCTCTCATCATTGATGTTTCTATCTCTCTCTCCCTCTCCCTTCCTCTGGGAAATCAATAAAAATATATTAAAAATAAATAAATAAGAAAGTTACTTTTGTTTCTGAGTTTTGTTGTTGACAGTGGTGGTGTGTGGTAATTTTTTGGATATTTTAAAAAATACATTTTTATTGAGGTGCCCCCTGGCAGTTATGCTTCCCAGGGCACGGTCTTGGGGTAATCTTTGCATCAGGGCCACAAATGGAGTGGCTCTTTGCACTGCTGGCATCGGTCATGTGACTTTTCTCAGAACCAGTGTTGCCTCACTGCTGCCACCTCTGGCCCGTCCTGTCAAACTCTGTAACTCACACTCAGGACAAGTTAGAACACAGACCAGGAACTGAAAAGCTTTCTGGTGTATCCACATTGCATTTCGGGTTCTGTTTTACTTAGAAAAAATGGGGAGAAGATGTAATCAGGCAATTCAGAAACGATTGTCCCCAAACCGAAATATCAGGAAAAAAACCAACACTGAAGGACTGCCTGTGCACGAATCTGCGACAACCTGCTTTTCCTGTCCCCCATCGAGTCAGAACTAGCTATCCTTAGGCTCTTCCTCATCAAAACAGCTATGCCTGTAATAACACTTTACCTTATAGCTAGATTGTTACAGACATACTTTCCCCACAACTTCAGATTGAGAAAACCCACCTTGTTAAAGTGGATTTAACAAATGGCAACCTAAGAAACCACTATCAATCAGAGAAATGCTAATTAAAAGCAAATATTTCACAGCTATCGAGGGGCAAGATTTAAAGTCTAATAGTGTGACGATGATGAAAAGGAAACTCTTAGGCTGCAGATGAGATTGGACACTGACTTGACCATTCTGCAGTGCGACTTGGTAACAGCTTGTGGAGCCAAAGATGCACCTGCCCATCAAGACAGAAACGCCACTGTTAAGTAGGAACTGTGCAGAGATTCTCAAACTGTCTATAAGAAAAACCAAGGTTTTCTTTAAAAAACTCCAACCTGTTGAGGCTCAATACTTTTATAAAATACAATAAAAATGAAAAAAGAAAAAACGGACATATAAATTAAAAGCCTGAGTAGTTTTGAAATTCTTAGGCTCAATAGACATAAAAGTACTCACTGCGTTGCTTTTACAGTTTCCAGATGCTGTTCTCAGTCTGCACTCACCTGGTCCTGGGCCGGAAGGAGTGCGCTGTCCCCAATGTGAGGAGTAGGAGCCAGAGGTCACGCCAGCCCACAGCAACGAGGAGATGCATTGCAGGAAGGATGTTCGCTGCAACACTATTTTAAATGTAAATTTAAAAAATTCACTTGCATAGGGGAAAATGAGCATTATAGTCAGACAATGAAATACAACACAACAATGGAAATGAATAAACTGGATTTATACATATTAACATGGCTATATCTTGAAATCAAAACAGAGTGAAAAATATTGTCAAAAGAATATTTCTTGTATAAGCCATTTATATAAATTTCAAAAGTAGTCAAAGTGACATTAGATAAAGGTCTTACAGATATTAAGGAACGGGAGATCGCACACCACCTTCAGGTTAGTGATTTTCCTCTAGGAGAGTGAGAAAGAATGGGAGACCAGGGAACTTGGCTTTTATCTGTGATGTCTTATTTCTATAAAACATTGAAAAAGATAGTGTATCATATAAATATTTGCTAAATCTAGGTATTAGGTACCTGGGTGCCATGTTATTTCCCTTTTTAAAATGTTTGAATTACTTCATGATTTTTAATTTAAAAAGGCAATGAAAACAGTTCAAGGAAATTCACTATGTCTTTGAAAAATTGAAACAGTTGTGTCAAAGTTTATTTGGGCAGAACACATGTAGCTTTAGAGACATAAACTTAATTTAGATTTTAGGTTCACAGAACAATTGAGGGGAAGGTATGGAGATATCCCACATATGCCCACTCCCTACATGCTAATGGCCCTCTCCCATCCCCCATTATGAACACCCCCTCGTTCCCCTCATCGCCCCCCCACCCCCCTCAGTGGTACATCTGTCACAACTGATGAACCTACACTGACACATCACTCCAAGTCCATAGTTTAAACTAAGGTTCCCTCTTGGTGTTGTTCACTATGGTCTGGACAAATGTATTAATTATGTAGTTTTTGTTACAAAATTCTGTCTTAAAACTGGAGTTATCCAAGACTTAATGGGAAAAGCTGCTCCCTTCTGAACAAAAAACATCTGTGTCTCAGCCCCAGCTCTTCCTGTGCTAATGGGAATATCAATGTCTCCAGTTACAGAGGGAAGCAGGTCACCTCCTCCCACCCCTCATCATGAAGGAACCAGCTCACAGATGCAGTGAATGCACCAAGGCCACACTGATTGTTCCTGAAACGACTGGCGTTAGACATTCTCTCAATTAGGAGAGTCATGAATGATTGTGAGACAAACAAAAAAAACCCAGGGTATGGAAACTGCCCCGCGCTTCTGCAGGTCTGGGTTTGAACTCCAGCCTCGGCCTTGGCTGTGACCTGCGTGACCCTAGGCCTACGTTTACTTACCTCCAAGTAGGGGGAAGAATCAATTACACATACAGAGTCCCCAGCATAAGATGGACCCAGAGTGCCTTAAAAATGTTATTTTCTTTCACCGTCTTTAACTACCCAGGCACAGGGCATAGAAGACTCTATGCTTGCCTGGTGGTGGTGAGGCAGATGGGTAACCAACAATTGCAGTAGAGTGACACAAGGACCAATCTGGACACATTCTGAGTACTCTGAGGTCATTGAAAAGCAGCATAGTAACTATTACTATGCTATGTGGCCATTTAGCAAATCCGGATTTCAATGTCTTCCCTTATAAAATGGTTGTCTGCTCACTATGCTACTGATTCAAAAGTGAGAGCATAAAAAATGAAAGTGTTTGGCCTGTCATAAGCATTGTACTAATAGGAGGCATTGCTCAGTTTACCCTCCTACATGCCTCACCCAAAAACTATGTTGTAGGGGTTCGATTCCAGTCAAGGGCACATGACCATTTGCGGGTTCAATCCCCAGTGAGGGGTGTGCAGGAGGCAGCTGATCAATGATTCTCTCTCATCATTGATATTTCTCTCTCTTTCTCCCTCTCTCTTCCTCTCTGAAATCAATTTTAAAAAATGTGGAAGAGGGAGGCCAATGTTCAGGATCAGAGAAAATTTTGAAGATGCTCCACTGCTGGCTTTGAAGATGGAGGAGGAACCACAAACCAAAGGAATGCATTTGGGCCCAAGAAGCTGGCAAAGGCAAGGACACAGACCTGTCCTAGCGTCTCCAGAATAGGTTTGAGAGCCGTGCTTAGCATGGCCAGGGATGAAACTGAGCGGGGTTGGTGAAGGATTAAAGAAGACAGACAAGAGAGTAAAGCTGGGGTTAGGTGGGACACTGCTCTCAGATGGAGAGACAGTGCCACAGCCTGAAAGCCAAGACTTTATTTTATAGCCAGATTCCACAGGCTGAGTAAGGATATGGTCAAGATGTTTACAATGTTCTTGGGGGTTTCGAATCTACTCAATTACATGCACCTGAACTCTATCAAGCTTGGTTTTGGGCACTTGATGCACCTCCCGCAGCCTATATCCCTTCCCCACCTGGGATCACAGGTTTAGGTCAAGCTGACAACTATTGCCTTTGTCTATGATTGTGCTGGGAGGGCTTTGCCCTCCAAGCTGGGACTTGCACATGGCTTTGCCAGGAGAGAACCGTGCCCCCTCATTAGTCCAAGGCTTGAGCCTGTCCAAACGCTGTAGCCACTCTCCACAGGTTTGATTTTAGCTCTTAGACCCATTTCAGACTTCTAACCTCCAGAGCTGTAAAACAATGCATGTGCTGTTTCTAAGCCATTTAAGGTTGAGGTAATTTGTTAACAGTGGCAACAGGAAACTAACACAAACCCCAGCCTCAGTCCTCGGGAGACAGCAGCATGAAGGATGGGTGACTGCAGAAGGCAGCCCAGAGTGTGAGTCCCACTTTTCTTCCTTTAAGTGTCACTGTCATCAAAACAGAGACACTGACTTAAATGGCCCCGTCGTGGCCTATCAGGAGGACGAGGCCTTCACTAAAGCTCTAGAGCAGAGGTTCTCAACCTTCCTAATGCCTCGACCCTTTAATACAGTTCCTCATGTTGTGGTGACCCCCAACCATAAAATTATTTTCGTTGCTACTTCGTAACTGTAATTTTGCTACTGTTATGAATCGTAATGTAAATATCTGATATGCAGGATGCATTTTCATTGTTACAAGTTGAACATAATTAAAGCATAGGGATTAATCACAAGAACAGTATGTAATTATAGATGTGTTTTCCAATGGTCTTAGGCGACCCCTGTGAAAGGGTCGTTCGACCCCCAAAAGGGTGGCGACCCACAGGTTGAGAACCGATGCTCTAGATCCATCTGGCTCTGGCATGCAAAGGCTGTGCCCATCTCTACACACCAATGGCCCCAGTATGTTCCATGATGGACACTGAGCATGGATGCCTCCAAACAGTCCCAACTCCTATCCCTCATTTCTCCTAGGTCAAATACTGTGCACCAACAGCCCTTAATTCCTCCTGATCCGAATTTCAGATGTTTAGATCCACCTTGTAATCACCTCTCAGAATATAGATTGAAGGTTCTCTTTTGTGGCAAATTAAAGTTTGGGTCCCAGTTTTTCACTTTTCTGTAGTAGCATCCACAGCTCCCCCACGGAAAGGCGGAGTATACCCCCCTGTCCATTGACACTGGGCGTGCTACTTGCTTTGGTCAATGGCATTTAGTGACTGCAGCAAGAACAAAGGCTTGAACAACTTTTGCACAACTGGAGGCTCTGGCTCTTGACTGACCTCTATCTGTGACAGGGGTGGGGAACCTTTTTTATGTCAAGTGCCATTTGGATATTTATAACATCATTCTTGGGCCATACACAATTAGCCTGCTATATTTGGCCTAGCATTTAATTTACTCGCCCTAATGCCTTTGCAGGGCCAGGCCAAATGAGAAGCAAACCTGAACCCAATCTGCAGCATGGAGCCTGGAGCCTGGAGCTCAAAGCCTGAAGCCGAACACAGCCAGGGAATTGGTCATCATCTTGCAGACCATGAGCCTGCAGATTTCTGTTTTAAGCCAGCATGTCTTTGAGCAATTTATTGCATAGCATCATTGTGGCAATAGCTGACTGCTATACCTCTCCCCCAGCAGAGCTGACCACATCCTCCTTTGATATCTATCTCCCTACTTGGACTTAAAGTCCTGGAGGGCAGACACTAGCTGTTTGTCGACTTTATATCTATGACCTGTAGCACGATGCTCAGAATATAGGAGGCTCCTAATACATTTTTGTTTTTAATGAAAAGAAATAATTAAATAAACACATGAATGAATACAAGGAACACACTATTCCAGGTCCGTGACCTTGAAGTAGCAGCACTGAGGGCAGGAGGAAATCACAATTAATGGACCACTGCAAACATCATTAAATACATAAGGGCCAAGCTTTGTTGGTTGGCTGAATACATCATATTTTTCAGGTATCCATAAAAGTTATTGTGGATAATGAAGTAAAAAGTGTATTTCAAAGTAACACATGTGCAGTTGCTTGTTATTATATATTTCCTCAAATAATGTCTTCAAAAAGAACAAGTCATTTCATGTGAGGAATGAAGAGTTTTGACA
This sequence comes from Myotis myotis, assembly GCF_014108235.1. NCBI lineage: Eukaryota > Metazoa > Chordata > Mammalia > Chiroptera > Vespertilionidae > Myotis > Myotis myotis. The sequence continues at coordinate 857 of NW_023416393.1, read as the reverse complement.
TTCAAAAGAGGCCCACTTGTTCCAAAATGCTGGGAAGTACTGTTCCAGACCCTTCCCTTTAAAGATGCTGTGGAGAATTCAGCACCGTGCGAGGCTTTCTTCCTTGTTGACTGGTAGTCAAAGCAACAGTGCCTTGGTGGGCATGTCTGTCGCTTATTCTCTCCCAAATCTCCACGTTACTGCACATTTACATCACGAGGGCAGGGCTACTGTCAGACTTCAAGACACTCACAGGAAATTATAAGCCTTCATCCTCTCTCCACCCTTCCTATCGCAAAGCTGTCACATCACTGCACTTTCCAGTTCAGCCTTGGGTTGTAATGATAGTCATTGCCCTAAGAATTCTTTCAAATGACAGGCTTACCTAATAGGGAGAAACTCACACAAAAGACTGTCAATACAGGAGCAATGATTGAACACTGATAGTTTAAAACATGAAAACGGCACGGTGAATGTGGCAGGGACTTGACTTAAAGCATGTGCCTTTGTCCGAAATATTTACAGTGGCAATATTCTATATTCTATACAGCTGTTGAAGCTCTTTCTCTTTAACTGTGTTTATTTTATCTCAGTCTCTTAAAGGATGACATCTCTAATGTATGGGCAGATACTAGGTAAATTATTTAAGGATTTAAATGTTATGGGGACGGAGAGTGGAGGTGGAGAAGAGGGTAGCAATAGACCAACGGTGACTTCACTTAGACTCTATCTGCTCACAAGCGATGCTCACAGTCTTGACTTAAGCCACGAGGCTGGCACAGCTTTCTGGGACTTAGAGAACTACTAGGGGACTCTGGAAAGGATATTGCCGGGAGCCGGTCCATCCTTGCTGTTTCAAAGGACCTGGCATATATGGC
>NW_023416392.1:0-88811 GCF_014108235.1 Myotis myotis | reverse complement strand
TCAGCACCCAAAATAAAGCTTTATTTTGTTAAAAAGAAAAAACTTGTACAAATTAGACTTTTGTTACCTATTTCATAGCTCGATGCTCTGGTATTCCATAAGTGGCTAATTATCTGCAGAGTTTGACATATTCCCATACATATTTGCCAGATATTTTGCAATATTTTTCTTTTTTCTTTGATTTTCTCTTATTCAAGAGCAAAATTTTAAATTTTCCTAATTTATAACTTTTTATGTTTCATATTTTATACGTTTTATGTAAGAAATATTTGCCTACTCAGCCATAAAAAGAAGAAAAATCTTTATGACAGCAGGGATGGACCTGGAGAGCATTATGCAAAGTGAAATAAGCCAGTCAGAGAAAGACAATAGTATATGATTTTACTCATATGTGGGATCTAATTAACAAAATAAACTAACAAACAAGATAAAAACAAACTCAGAGAACAGACTGACAAGTGTCAGAGGGGAAGGAGGTTTCCGGAGTGGGTTGAAAAAGGTGAAGGGATTAAGCAAAAAACAAAACAAAGCAAAAACCTGAGGACAATAGCATGGTAATTTCCAGAGTGAAAGCAGGATGGGAGTAATAGAAGAGGGTATGGGGCGAGTAAATGGCGATGAAGGAGACTGGACTTGGAGTGGTGGAAACGCAATACAATGTGCAGGTGATTGCATTATAGACTTGTACACCTGACACCTACACAATTTTATTAACCATTGTCACCCCAATAAATCAATAGAAAACAGTATATATTTGCCTAATCTAAGATTGCAAAAGTTTCTCTATGTCATTTTCTAGATTTATCATTTTTGAATTTACATGTAGGTTGTGAGCATTTTAGTTTTTAATATTGTAAAATCTCTGATTATTATTTTTTTCCATGTGGATATCCAGTTTTTCTAACATCATTCATTGAAAAATTGTCCTTTCTCCCATTGAATGGCTTAACAGCTTTGTTGCAAATCAATTAACCATAAATGCATGTATATCTCTAAATACATATATATCTATGTATACATATGTACCTATATAGATGCAAATCAATTGACTATGTGTACATCTATATCTATATCTACCTGCCTTTCTTAATGCTAATCTACTAAGTTAGTGAAACTGCTGAAATAAAAACAAAAAATATACGCCCTCCAGGCTGGCAGGCAAGTGGTTGGGAGCCAGCAGTCCCAGATTGGAGAGTGTGCAGGCTAGGCTGAGGGACACCCGCCCCCCCCCCCTTCCAGTGGACGAATTTTGTGCACTGGGCCTCTAGTTGTAAATAACACTACTATGAACACGGGGGTGCACATATTCTTTTGAATTGGTGTTTCAGATTCTTAAGATATTTTCCCAGAAGTGGGATAGCTGAGTCAAAAGGCAGTTTCATTTTTACGTTTTTGAGGAAACTCCATACTGTTTTGCACAGTGGCTGCACCAGTCTGCATCCCCACCAGCAGTGCACTAGTGTTCCCTTTCCTCCACATCCTCACCAGCACTTTTTTTGTTGATTTGGTGATGGTAGCCATTCTGGAAGGTTATGAGGCACTATTTTAATATGATGTTCATTTACATATCTCTGACCATTAGTGACTTTGAGGTTTGTTTTTTAATATGCATGTCCTCTTTGGAGAAGTTTCTATTCATGTCCTTCTCCCCACATTTGAATTGGATTGTTTGTCTTCCTGGTGTTATGGTATACTAGTCCTTTATATATTTTGGAAATGGCTCACCCCTTATCAGATGGATTAATGGCAAATATATTCTCCCATTGAATGGGTTCCCTTTTTATTTTGATGGCTTCTTTTGCTGTGAAAAAGCTTTTTAGTTTGATGTCCCATTTGCTTCCCTTTGTTTCCATTGCCCTTGGCGATATATCAGCAAAAATATTGCTACAAGAGATGTATGAGATTTTACTCTCTATGCTCTCTTCTAGGGTTTTTATGGTTTTGTGACTTATATTTAATTTTTTGTCCATTTTGAGTTTATTATTGGGTATGGTATAAGTTCATGGTCTAAGTTCATTTCTTTGCATGTACCTGTCCAATTTTTCCAACATCATTTATTAAAGAGACTGTCTTTACTCCATTGTATGCTCTTTTCTCATTTATCAAATTCTCAAGTATTTATATTGCTGATGCTAACACAAGTGGGACTTTTTGTTGCTAATATATAATAAATTGATACTTGTTTATTAACTTTATATTCTGTGACCCTGATAAATTTACTCATTAGTTCTTGCAGTTTCTCTGTAAAATCTTTATAATTTTTTGTCCTTATATTCTACATGTTATCTGCAAATGGTGATGGTATTATTATTTTTTTTTCTTTCTGAGTTTTCTGTTCTCTCTTTTTTCTTACTGCAATGGCTGGTACCTTAAGTAAATTATTGTTGAGAAGTGGTAAGAGTGGGCTCCCTTTCCTGTTTTTCAGTATTGGGGGGAAAAAATCAACATTTCATCATTATGTATGATACAAGTTTTTATGGCTTACTGTAGATGCTGCTAACATGAGTGGGAAAATTCCTATTACAAGTTGAGTGAAATCTTAATTTTTTACAATATATTTTTATTGATTTCAGAGAGGAAGGGAGAAGGAGAGAGAGATAGAAACATCAGTGATGAGAGAGAATCATAGATTGGCTGCCTCCTGTACATGCCACCCCTAGGGATTGAGTCCACAACCTGGACATGTGCCCTCACCGGGAATCAAACCATGACTATATGGTTCAATCACTGAGCCACACCAACTAGGCAAAAATTCAATTTTTTAAAGAACAAAGGATGTCTTTCCATTTATTTATTTTTTTATTTCTTTCAGCAATGTTTTATAATTTTCAGTGCACAAATATTTCACTCTTCAGTCACATTTATCCCTAATTGTTTTACCCTTGTGATGGCATTGTAAATGGAGTTGTTTTCTTTTCAGAAAAAAGCTCTTTTGGGTATAACTATGTTAAAAATTTAACCAAGTAAATTTGAAGTTCAAATTGGCTTTATTAAGTGATGAGAAGTCAGAAGAGTTGTACAAAATGAAAGGTTTTAATAGGAAGAAGGGTGGAGCAAGCGAACTATTAACTAAAATAAAAAAAAGAAGAAATGATTATTTTTGAGATGGGACACCTTTTATTCAGGGGAAAGCGAATGGGAAGGGTTTTCATCATGTAAATTGCCTCTTCTCTTTATGGGGTTGTTGAGGGCCCACAATGACACATTACCTTCCTGATGCTTGACCAGAAAATTGCAAACTGGTTGATTGGATTCGGTTTCTGGGAAGTTGAAACTGCAGCTGATCAAGTGTTAAATTTAGGTTTGGTATCATGGGGTTTTAGTACGAGTGGTGCCATTTTAGGCCTGCAGTTGTTTTTTTAACAACTGACAAATAAATATATATTTAAATATTTATATACATATATACTTGGTGTTTTAGTAATTGTATACAATGTGAAATGATCAGACAGTCAAGCCAGTTGACATACTCATCGCTTCACAATAATAATTTTCTTATTTCTGTGGTATAGTTAAGATCTACAATCTTTGCAAATTTCAAGTATATATAAAGTATTGCTAACTATAGTCACCATACTGTACATTTGACCTCCATAACTTATGTACCTTGCATAACTGAATACTACACTTTTAACAATGGATATGTCATCAATAAGGAAAGAGAAGGCTTGAATGACACAGTAGACTAAATAAATCTAACAGACATATACAGAACATTTTATTCAAAAGGAAAAGATTCATTCTTCTTAAGTACAGATGGAATATTCACTGGGATGGATCAGGTAGTGGACCACAAAACAAGGCTTCATAAATTTAAGATGATTGAAATCATATCAATGATCTTTCCTGATCTCATCGGTCTGCAACTAGAAATCATAACAGGGGGAAAATATAAGATCACAAATAAATGGAAAATGAACAATACATTTTAAGGAAATCAATGGGTTTTAGAAGAAGGAAAATCCAAAAGTGTGTTGAGGAAAACAAAAATGGGAACACAACATATTAAAACTTATGGTTACAGCTAAAGCAATTTTAAAGAGAAATTTATAGAGATAAATGCCCACATTCAGAAAAAAAATCTCAAATAAAAAGCCTAACTTATGCTTCAAACACCTAGGGGAAAAACCACCAAAGCATAGAGTTGGCAAAAGGAAGGAAATAATGAAGCTAAAAGCACACACACAAAAAGAAATAGAAACTACCAAAACAATAGTAAAAGTAATGAAAGTATGAGTTAATTTTTTGAAAAGTTAAACAATTTACAAACTTTTAGAAAGAATAAATAAAGGAGAAAGAAGACTCAAATAAATAACATTATATAAAACCTCTGCTACACTTGTTATTACTGTCTTTTTTTTAATTAAATCTTTATTTTTCAGATTATTACATTTGTTCCTCTTTTTCCCCCCATAACTCCCCTCCTCCCAGTTCCCACCCCACCCTCTGCCCTCACTCCCCACCCACTGTCCTCATCCATAGGTGCACGATTTTTGTCCAGTCTCTTCCTGCATCTCCCACACCCCTTCCCCCCCCCCCAAGAATAGTCAGTCCATTCCCTTTCTATGTCCCTGATTCTATTATGATCACCAGATTATTTATTCACTTGATTCTTAGATTCACTTGTTGATAGATGCATGTTTGTTGTTCATAATTTGTATCTTTACCTTTTTCTTCTTCTTCCTCTTCTTAAAGGATACCTTTCAGTATTTCATATAATACTGGTTTGGTGGTGATGAACTCCTTTAGGTTTTCCTTATCTGTGAAGCTCTTTATCTGACCTTCAATTCTGAATGATAGCTTTGCTGGATAAAGTAATCTTGGTTGTAGGTTCTTGGCATTCATCACTTTGAATATTTCTTGCCATTCCCTTCTGGCCTGCAAAGTTTCTGTTGAGAAATCAGCTGACAGTCGTATGGGTATTCCCTTGTAGGTAACTGAGTTTCTTTCTCTTGCTTCTTTTAAGATTCTCTCTTTGTCTTTTGCTCTTGGCATTTTAATTATGACGTGTCTTGGTGTGGTCCTCTTTGGATTCCTTTTGTTTGGGGTTCTCTGCGCTTCTTGGACCTGTAAGTCTATTTCTTTCACCAGGTAGGGGAAGTTTTCTGTCATGATTTCTTCAAATAGGTTTTCAATATCTTGCTCTCTCTCATCTTCTGGCACCCCTATAATTCTGATGTTGGCACGCTTGAAGCTGTCCCAGAGGCTCCTTACACTATCTTCGTATTTTCGGATTCTTTTTGCATTTTGCTTTTCTGGTTGGGTGTTTTTTGCTTCTTCACATTTCAAATCTTTGCCTTGATTCTTGTGCTCCTCTGGTCTGCTGTTGGGAGTCTGTATAATATTCGTCATTTCAGTCCGTGTATGCTTAATTTCTAGTTGGTTCTTTATCATAACATCGAGGGTCTCATTAGATTTCTTGAGGATCTCACTACATTTATCGGCGGCTTCTAGACAGTTCTTAAGAGACCTTAAAAGTGTGGTTCTGAACTCAATATCCTCCATTGACAATTTTGTCCTGTTTCTTTGTCTCCGCATTTTTTATGCTTTCTTGGTGCACCCCCTAGTGGTCTTTGTGCGCAGTCTTGTTGTAGTTAAGCCTTGATTGTTGTCAGCAATACCGGGGGTGATTTGACCTCCAGGCTAACTGGCTATGAGAGTCCGCTGTGTCTGCAGTGGGAGAGCTTCTGTGCTGGATCTCTAGGGTGGTGCTAATCTAGCATTTGCCTGAGGCTATCCAGCAAATGGCTCTGTGCAGGGCTTGGGTGGAGCGGGTCCCCGGGGATCTACAGGGCGGCCGGAGTGAGCAGATATGTCTGCTCTCAGTTCCGTCCCTAGGGGCTCTGCCTCACAGAGTCCCAGCAACCGCTGCAAACCTCAGAGAGAAAGCTGCCTTCGAGTTCCGACCGAAGCCAGACAGTCCCGCTTCTCCCGTTTGAGTCTGGATCCCTAGAGACTCGCCCAGATCTGGAGCTCAGAGTCTGAAACTCCCTCCGATTGAAAACAACAACCACGCCCTCCACCTCCAGCCCGCTCCACGTGCACTCCGCACCTTAGTATTTCACTTCAGCATTGCGCCTCCTCTGAGTCTGGGTATGATATTCTCTTTCCTCCTAGTTGTAGAATTTCCACTCAGCCAGCCTTCCTGTTGTTCTGGATGATGTCCCTTCCATCTTTTAGTTGTTTTTTGAAGTGGTTGTTCGAGGCAGCAATCTCCGGTGTTAACCTATGCCGCCATCTTGGTTTCTCTTCATCTACTTCTTATAAGGATTTAACAGTAGTGCCAGAAGACATATCCCTATTTTTGGTATAGATAATTTGTTTGTAAATTACGGACATTAACAGAGCTGGTGAGGGGTCCTAAGGGTCTCTGTTCAGGCACCAGATGTTGGGGTCCAGGGGTTCCCAAAGGTGTGGACAGAGTCGGCGAAGAAGGAATGACAAGGAGGCAGTGTTCAGGTGATCATCATAGCCAGGTTCTGTCTGTCTTGTTGATAATAACCATTCTGACAGATGTGGGGTGGTATCTCATACTAGTTTTGATATGCATTACCCGAATAGCTAGTGAAGTTGAGTATATCTTCATAAATCTGTTGAACATTTATATGTCTTCTTGGGAGAAGTGTCTGTTCAGTTCTTCTACCCCAGTGATGGCGAACCTATGACACGCGTGTCAGAGGTGACATGTGAACTCATTTTTTTGGTTGATTTTTCTTTGTTAAATGGCATTTAAATATATAAAATAAATATCAAAAATATAAATCTTTGTTTTACTCTGGTTGCAAATATCAAAAAAATTCTATATGTGACACGGCACCAGAGTTAAGTTAGGGTTTTTCAAAATGCTGACACGCCGAGCTCAAAAGGTTCGCCATCACTGTTCTACCCATTATTAAAGAAAATTATATTTTTTATTGATATCAGAGAGAGATCAATGATGAGAGAGAATCACTGATTGGTTGCCTCCTGTGCACCCCCTATTGGGGATTGAGCCTGCCACCCAAACCAGTCATGTGCCTTGACTGGGAATGATACTCCTTGACTCTCGTTCATAGGTCAATGCTCAACCACTGTGCCACACTGGCTGGGGCCTCTGCCCACTTTTTAATTAGATTGTTTGGTATTGAGTTGTATGAGTTTTTAATTGTTTTGTCCTCATGGGAGAATTGTGTTTATTGATATTAGAAAGAGAGAGAGAGAGAGAGAGAGAGAGAGAGAGAGAGAGAGAGAGAGATTAGTCCGTTGCCTCCATAAGTACCCCAATTGGGGGTCAAACCTACAACCTAGGTATGTGTTCTGACTGGTAATTGAACCTGCAACCTTTTGGTGTACAGTATGATGCATCAGTCAACTGAGCAACCTTTATATAATTTGGATATTAACATCTTGTCACAGCTGTTGCTTGCAAATAACTTCTTTCATTTTGTTGATTGTCTTTTTATTTTGTTGGAGGAGTCTTTTGCTGAGCAGAAGGTTTTCATTGTTAAAGTCCCATTCAATTATTTTTGCTTTTACTTCCCTTGCCTTTAGGGTCAAATTCATAAAATCCCCTTGAAGACCATGGTTCATTTGAGTTAATGTTGGTATATGAGACAAACAGAAGTCTAGTTTAATCTTTTGCATGTGGCTTTCCAATTTTCCAGCACTGTTAAGTGAAGAAGATTTCTTTTTCCCATTTTATGTTTTTGGCTCCTTTGTAGAAAATCATTTGCCCATATACATTTGGGGTTATTTCTGGGTTCTCAATTCTGTCCCATTGTCTGTGTGTCTAGTTTTCTACCAATACAATGCTGTTTTGATTATTGTCACTTTGTAGTATAATTTGAAGTTAGAAAGTGTGATACCTCTCTCTGGCTTTGTTCTTTCTTTTTCAGGATTGCTTTGGCTATTCAGGGTCTTTTGGGGTTTATATGCATTTTTGGATTATTTGTTTTAGTTTTGTGAAACACATTATTGACATTTTGATAGGAATTGCATTAAATCTATAGATTGCTTTGGGTAGAATGGACATTTTAATAATGTTAATTCTTGCTATTCATGAGCATGTTACATTATTTTGTTTATGTGTATCTTCTTCAATTTCTTTCTTCAGTATCTTATAATTTTCAGAATTCAAATTTATTTCCATGGGTAAGTTTATTCTTAGATGATTTATTATTTTTTTGGTGCAATTGTAAATATTATGGTTTTCTTAGTTTCATTTTCTGATAGATGATTATTATTATTATTATTATTATTATTATTATGTTAATCCTCACCTGAGGATATTTTTTCATTGATTTTTAGAGAGAGTGGAATGGAGGGGGAGAGACACAGAGAGAGAAACATCAATGCGAGAGAGACATATTGATTGACTCCTTCAAGTGCACCAAGCAGGGTTGGGATTGAGTCTTCAAATGAGATACACAACCTTGACTGGAATCAAACCTGCAACCCTTCAGTTGGTGGGCTGATGCTCTATCCACTGAGCAAAACTAGCTAGGGCTGATATTTCATTATTCGTGTATGTAAATGCAACTGATTTCTGGATAATTATTTTGTACCCTTGCTACTTTGCTGAATATTATTAATCATTTCTAATAGTTTTTTGGTAGAATCTTTAGAGTTCTTTATGCACAGTATCATGCCATCTGCAATTAATTTTACTACTTACTTTTCTATTTGGATGCCTTTTATTTATTCTTTTTGTCTGGTTGCTGTGTCTAGGACTTTCAGTATTATGTTGAATAAGAATGTTGAAAGCAGACATCCGTGCCTTGTTACTGGCCTTAAGAGAAATGCTTTGAGTTTTTCCTCATCCTATATAATAAAAGGCTAATATGCAAATTGACCAAATGGTAGAACAACTGGTCGCCAAGACATGCACTGACTACCAGGGGGCAGATGCTCAATGCAGGAGCTGCCCCCTTGTGGTCAGTGTGCTCCCACAGGGGGAGCACCACTCAGCCAGAAGCTGGGCTCAAGGCTGGCAAGCACAGTGGCAGTGGCGGGAGCCTCTCCTGCCTGTGTGGAATTCGGCCATTCCCTGAAGGGTCCTGGACTGTGAGAGGGTGCAGGCCAGGCTGAGGAGAACCCCTGCCCCCCCCCCACCCCGAGTGCACGAATTTTGATGCACTGGGCCTGTAGTTTATTATGATGTTTTTTGTGGGTTTGTCATACATGGCCTTATTATGTTGAGGTATGTTTTCTACCATTTTGCTAACAGTTTTCATCATAAATATGTATTGGATTTTGTCAGACACTTTTTTGAAATTGACTGTTGTCATCATATCAAGGATTTTATCCTTCATTTTATTTATGAGGTGTATCACATTAATTGATTTGCGGATGTTGTACCAACCTTGCATTCCAGGATTTAATCCCAAGTGAACATGGTGTACAATATATTTAATGTATTGCTGAATTTGGTGTGCTAATAATTTGTTGAGAATTTTTCCATCTGTGTTTATCAGAGATATTGGTCTATAATGTTTTTCTTTGGAGTGTCTTTATATGATTTTGGAATTAGGATAATACTGGGCTCATAAAGTTAGTTTAATTTTCCTCTTTAATGTTTTGGAAATAGTTTGAGAAGAATCGTTATTTATTTATTTATTTATTTTTTGACAGTATTACAGATGTCTTCCATTTCTCTCCCCCTTTATCCTCCTCTGCCCAAACCTTACCCAACACCCCCCCAGGTCTTCACCACACTATAGTCCATGTCCATGGGCTATACATATAAGTATACTAGAGGCCTGGTGCACAAAAATTTGTGCCCTCGGGAGAAAAGGGGGTCCCTCAGCCCAGCCTGTGCCCTCTCGCAGTCTGGGACCCCTCAGGAGATAATGACCTGTTGGCTTAGGCCTGCTCCTGGGTGGTAGAGGGCAGGCCCAATCCCTAGGTGCAGCCCCTGGTCGTGCTCAGAGCAGGGCCGATTGGGGAGTTGGGGCGCCTTCCCCTGTCATGCACAGAGCAGGGCAGATTTGGAGGTTGTGATGCCACCCTCAGTCATGCTCAGGGTAGGGCCGATTGGGGGGGTTGGGGCACCGCCCCATCACACTCAAGGCAGGGTCGATGGGGAGGTTGCGGAGCCACCCCCTGTCACGCACAGAGCAGGGCCCATCAGGGGGTTGGGGCTCCATACCCTGTCATGCACAGAGCAGGGTCAATCAGGGGGTTGGGGAGCTCCCCCCTGTCACTCACAGAGTAGGGCCGATAGGGGAGTTGGGGCACCACCCCCTGTCACACTCAGGGCAGGGAGGATCAGGGGGTTGGGGCGCTGCCCTCTATCACCCACAGAGCAGGGCCAATCCGGTGGTTGGGGCTCCGCCACTCTCATACTCAGGGCAGGGCCAATGGGGAGGTTATGGCTCTACCCCGTCACACACAGAGCAGGGCCCGTGGGGGGTAGGGGGGTTGGGGCCCTGTCGCACACAGAGCCTCAGGGCATTCAGGGGGTTTGGGCGCTGCCCCCTGTCACGCTGATCCCAGTGCCGGGAGGCCTCACGGCTCCGCTGATCCCGGTGCTGGGAGGCATATTACCCTTTTACTATATAGAATAGAGGCCTGGTGCACGGGTGGGGCTGGCTGCTTTGCCCTGAAGGGTGTCCTGGATCAGGGTGGGGGTCCCCACTGGGGTGCCTGGCCAGTCTGGCTGAGGGGATGATGGCTGTTTTCAGGCTGGCCACACCCCCTTTAAGGTGGGGGTCCCCACTGGGGTGCCTGGCCAGTCTGGGTGAGGGGCTGAGGGCTGTTTTCAGGCTGGGACTGAAGCTCCTAACCGCTCCATTTTTTTTTTTTTTTTTTTTTTATTCTGGGCCAGCTTTAGCTCTGAGGCCTCGGCTTCTGAAAACAGGTTTCTGGCCTTTGTTTACCGTCTGTATTTGATACAATGTTGCGGTCCGGCTGGCTGAAGCTCCGCTGAGTAAAGCAGGTTTCTGGGGTTTTTTTAGCTTCTTTATTCACAACATAGTTGCTGAGAGTTGCAGCTGAGAGGCTGGCAAGTCAGGCGGGGAACGTTGGAGTTCTCCGTCACTGAAGCAAGCAAGCCTCTCTGTTTGCATCAGCTGCCTGGCTGCCGGCCGCCATCTTGGCTGCCAGTTAATTTGCATATCTCGGCCCTACTCTGTGAGTGACAGGGGAATTAGCCAATGGGAAGGGTAGCGGAGTGACACTAATTACCATGTTTCTCTTTTATTAGTGTAGATAAGTTCCTTGGTTTATTTCTCCTTGTTTTCCCACACCCACATTGAGGTATGTCAGTCTGTTCCATGCCTCAATGCTTTGGGTCTTATTTTGTTGGTCAAATCATTTTGTTCATTAGATTCCAGAAATAAGTGAGATCATGCCATATTGTTTTTCTCCAATTGGCTTGCTTCACTTAGCATAATAGCCTCCATGTCCATCCATTCTGTCCCAAAGGGTAAGAGATCACTCTTTTTTACAGCTGCATAGTATTCCACTATATAAATATCCCACAGCTTTTTTATCTATTCATCTATTGATGGGCACTTGGCATTTGTTTCCAAATCTTAGTTATTGTAAATAATGCTGCTATTAACACAGAGGTGCATATATTGTTTCTGATTGGTGTTTTTGGGTTTTTAGGATATATTTCCAGAAGTGGGCTTACTGGGTAAAATGGCAGTTCCATATTTAATTTTTTGAGGAAACTCCATACTGTTTTCCATAATGGTTGCACCAGTCTGCATTCCCACCAGCAGTGTACTAGGGTTCTCTTTTCTTCACAACCTTGCCAGCACTTGTCGTTTGTTGATTTGTTGGTGGTAGTCATTCTGACAGGTGTGAGATGATACCTCATTGTCATTTGAATATGAAACTTTCTGATAATCAGTGACTTTGAGAATTTTTCTATATGTCTCTTGGTCATTGTATGTCTGCTTTGGAGAAGTGTCTACTTAGGATCTTTGTCCATTTTTCTATTTCATTTTTTTAAGTATATTTATTTTTTGTTGATTTCAGAGAGGAAGGGAGAGGGAAAAATAGATAGAAACATCAATGATGAGAGATAATCATTGATCCGCTGCCTCTTGCATGACTCCTTCTGGATATCAAGCTTGAAACCTGAACATGTGCCCTGGACCAGAATTGAAACTGGGACCCTTGACTCTGCAGGTCAACACATTATCCACTAAGCCAAACCAGTGAGGGCTGCTCATTTTTCCAATGGATTGTGTTTTCCTTTTGTTAAGTTGTATGAGGTTCTTATATATTTTGGATATTAACCCTTTATCAGATGTATCATTGCCAGTTATGTTCTCCCATACAGTGGGTTCACTTTTCATTTTGAAGATGGATTCTTTTGCTATGCAGTTCTTTATATTTTGATGTAGGCCCATTTGTTTATTTTTTTCCTTAGGTTCCTTTGCCCTAGGTAGGAGATGTATCTGCAAACATATTTCTACAAGAAATGTCTTACATTTTGCTGCCTATCGTTTCTTGTAGGATTTTTATGGTTTCATGTCTTACATCTAAGTCTTTTATCCATTTTGAGTTTATTGTTATTTATGCTATAAGATGATGGTCTAGTTCAGCCGTGGGCAAACTACGGCCCGCGGGCCGGATCCGGCCCATTCGGCTGTTCTATCCTGCCCCCGGAGCAGAAAGAGCGGAGGGTTCTCTTGCTCTCCCCTCCGCTCCTTCACCAGCAGCAGTGTTAACATGTATTAGTTCACACAAACACTCCATCCATGCTTTTGTTCCGGCCCTCCGGTCCAGTTTAAGAACCCATTGTGGCCCTCGAGTCAAAAAGTTTGTCCACCCTTGGAGTTTCATCTTTTTGCATGTATCTCTCCAATTTTTCCAACAACACTTATTGAAGAGACTGTTTTGACTCCATTATATGCTCTTGCCTCCTTTGTCAAATATTAACTTAGCATAATGGATTGGGTCAGTTAATGGGTTATCTGTTCTTTTCCATTGATCTATATGTCTGTTCTTGTGCCAGTACCAGGCTGGTTTGATTACAGTGGCTTTGTAGTATAACTTGATATCTGGTATTGTGATTCCTCTAACTTGGTTCCTCTTTCTCAAGATTGCTGTGGCTATTCAGGTTATTTTACAATTCCATATGAATTTTTGGAGTATGAGTTCTAGATCTGGGAAATGTGCCATTGGTATTTTAATAGGGATTGTGTTGAATGTATAGATTGCTTTGCATTGTATGGCCATTTTAATAATGTTACTTCTATCAATCCATGACAACGTTTATGCTTCCACTGGTTTATGCCTTCCTCTATCTCTTTTTCACTGTCCTGTAGTTTTCTGAGTATACGTCTTTTACCTCCTTGGTTAAGTTTATTCATAAGGATGTTAATTATTTTGTTGCAATGGTATGTTAGATTGTTGTTTTAGTTTGTCTTTCTACGAATTCTTTATTAGTATATGAAAGCATCCTATATTTCTAGATGTTAATGTTGTATCCTGCAGCATCGCCTAATTCATTTATTAAATCTGGTAATTATTTTGGTGAAGTCTTTATGGGTTTAAATATACAATATCATTTCATCTGCGAATAATGACAGTTTACTTCCTCCTTTCCAATTTGGATGCCTTTTATGATTTCTTCTTATCTGATCCCTGTGGCTAGGACTTCTAGTACTATGTTGAATAAGGGTAGTGACAGCGGATATCCCTGTTGTATGAGCTCCTTATATATTTGGATATTATTTCAGTCACAGTGGGTATCTTACTCCCATTCTTAGGGAAAATGGTTTTAGTTTTTGCCATTGAGTATGATGTTCGTTGTAGGTTTTTCATATACTGTCTTTATAATGTTGAGGTATGATCCCTCTATTCCCACTTTGCTGAGAGTTTTTATCAAAAATGGTTGTTGGATGTTGTCAAATGCTTTTTCTGCATCTATTGATACAATTATTTGATTTTTGTGACGTAAAGTGTTCATTTTTTGTGTGAATATTGTACCAGTGTTACATCCCTGAAATAAATCCCACTTGGTCATGGTGTATGATCTTGCTGGATCCTACTTGCTAATATTTTGTTGAGGATTTTAATACCTAAGTTCATGTAGGATACTGGCTCATAATTCCTTTTCTTTGGAGTGGCTTTATCTGGTTTTATAATTATGACAATGCTGGCTTCATAAAAGAGTTTGGAAGTGTTCTTCCTTTCAGATTTTTTGGAATAGTTTGAGGAGGATTGGTATTCATTCTTTGAATGTTTAGTAAGACTTCCCTCTGAAGCCAAACAGACCAGGGCTTTAATTTGCTGGGAATTCTTTGATAACTGCTTCAATTTCATCAATTGTTATTGGCCTATTCAGGTTTTCTTATTCTCCCAGATTCAGTTTTGGAAGATTGTCTTTTTCTAGGAATGTGTCCCTTTTGTCCAACTAGTTCAGCTTGTTGGTATATAGTTGCTCACAGTATTTTCTTACACTCCTTTGAATTTCTGTGGTGTCAGTTGTGACTTCATCACTTTCGTTTCTGATTTTGTTTAGTTGGGTCCTGTCTCCTTATTTCTTGCTGAGTCTGGCTAAATGTTTATCAATCTTTTTATGTTTTCAAAGAGCCAGGTCTTGGTTTCATTCATCTTCTGCATTTTTTCAGTCTCTGTGTCATTTATTTCTGCTCTAATACTTATTATTTCCTTCCTTCTACCTTCTGTGGGCTATTCTTGTTTTTTTCTCCACTTAATTCTTTAAATTGTACATTTAAATAGTTTCTTATTAATTTTTCTTGTTATTTGAGGTAGTCCTGCAATGCTATGAACTTCCCTGTCAGGACTCTTTAGCTGTGTCCCAAAGATTTTGGATTGTTGTGTTTTCATTTTTATTTGTTTCCATTAATTTTTTTATTTCTTTTTTAACCTCGTTTGTTAACCCCATCATTGTTTAATATCAAGCTATTTAGCCTCCACGTGTTTGAATGTTTATGAGTGTTTTAATTGTAGTTGATTTCTAATTTCATTCCACTGTGATCTGAGAGTGTGCTTGATAAGATTTTAATCTTCTTGATCTTGTCAAGACTTGTTTTGTTTCCTAATATGTGGTTTACCTTTGAGAATGACCCATATGCACTTGGGAAGAATGTATATTCTGCAGCTTGGGGTGAAATGTTCTATAAATGTCAATTAAATCTATGTAATCCACTGTTTCATTATAGAAAACATTTCTTTGTTAATTTTTTTTCTGGAAGATCTCTCCAGTGAAGTCAGCAGGGTGTTAAATTCTCCCATTATGACTCTATTTTTGTCAATCTCTCCCTTAAAGCCCTCCAGAAGTTTTATCTCATCATGTTGGATCTATCTCTTTTGTAATATGCAGTGAACTCTATTGTCTCTTACGATGACCTTCATATATATATGACAGCGGATATCCCTGTTGTATGAGCTCCTTATATATTTGGATATATATATTCTAGAGTCCTGGTGCACAAAAATTTGTGCACTCGGGCGGGGGGAGGGGTCCCTCAGCCTGGCCTGTGCCCTCTCACAGTCTGGGACCCTTCGGGGGATGTCCACCTGCTGGCTTAGGCCCGCTTCCTGGGGGAGTGGGCCTAAGCTGGCAGTCAGACATCCCTCTGGCAGCCCAGGAGCCCTCGGGGTATGTCCACTTGCCAGCAGGGACCAGGTCTAGGCTGCAGTATGACATTCTTAGTGCTGCTGAGGAGGCAGGAGAGGCTCCCGCCATCACTACTGTGCTGGCAGCCATCAGCCTGGCTTGTGGCTGAGCAGAGCTCCCCCTCTGGGAGCACACTGACCACCAGGGGGCAGCTCCTGCATTGAGCATCTGCCCCCTGGTGGTCAGTGTGTTTCATAGTGACCAGTCATTCCCAGTCATTCTGCTGTTAGGGTCAATTTGCATATTACCCTTTTATTATATGCCTGTTGCATGGGTGGGGGCTGGCTGGTTTGCCCTTAAGGGTATCCAGGGTCAAGGTGGGGGTCCCGCTGGGGTGCCTTGCCAGCCTGGGTGAGGGGCTGAGGGCTGTTTTCAGACTAGCCACACCCCCTTCAGGGTGGGGGTTCTTGTTGGAGTGCCTGGCCAGCCTGAGTGAGGGGCTGATGGCTGTTTGCAGGCTGGTCAAGTACCCCAGCAGGGACCCTCACCCCATGAGTGTGTGGCCAGCCTGGGTGAGGGGTTGATGGCTGTTTGCTGGCTGGCCACAGTCCCTTCAGGGTGGGAGTCCCCACTGGCATGCCTGGCCAACCTGGGTCAGGGGCTGATGACTGTTTGTAGGCTGGCACAGCCCCTTCAGGGTAGGGGTCCCCTGGGGCTCCTGGCCAGCCTAGGTGAGGGGCTGATGACTGTTTTCAGGCTGGCCATGGCTCCCAGTCACCCAAGCTCCCAGTGGAGGCTGGCTGGAAGCAGGTATCTGGGATTTATTTATCTTCTATAATTGAAACATTGTTGTCTTTAGCAGAGGCCACAGCCAGCCAGGGATGGCAGGAAGCTTGGCTTCCTCCATCACTGGGCAACCAAGCCTCCTGCTTGCTCCAGCTCCGTGGCTGCTGGCTGCCATCTTCATTGGAGTAAATTGCTTATAGTCGCTTTGATTGGCTGGTGGGCGTGGCTTGGGGCATAGCAAAGGTATGGTCAATTTGCATGTTTCTCTTTTATTGATTATATATATATATCTCCTATCTAATAATAGACATACATATCCTATCTAATAATAGACAAACATGGTAATTAACTGTAACTTCGTTACCCTTCCCATTGGCTAATCAGGGTGATATGCAAATTAACTGCCAACAAAGATGGCAGTTAACCGCCAACAAAGATGGCAGTTAATTTGCATACATAGGCACAATGATGGGAGGCCATAGGGGAAGGATGGTGATTGGAAGCACAGTTGGCAGGTAAGAGCTGGGAGGCACTGCCCCTGGCCCTGGATCAGAGAACTGGCCGCCTTGCCCGCCCCCCCGTAGGTGATTGGAGAAGCCGAAGCAGGGGAGGAAATAGGCGGGCGCCTGCCTCTTCTCTGGCCGCCCCTGCCAGGGATAAGCAACCGGAGATCCCACAGCAGGAAAGGGTGGCCTGCGCCAGCCCCTGTGTGCGCCTGCCCCTGGGTCGCTGCTGCGATCCCCGAGCAGGAAAGAGCAGCCTCTAGCCAGCCCCAGTGTGCGCCTGCCCCTGGGTCACTGCTGCGATCCCCCAGCAGGAAAGAGCAGCCTCTAGCCAGCCCCAGTGTGCGCCTGCCCCTGGGTCACTGCTGCGATCCCCGAGCAGGAAAGAGCAGTCTCTAGCCAGCCCCAGTGTGCGCCTGCCCCTGGGTTGCCACGGTGATCCCACAGCAGGAAAGGGAGGCCTGTAGTCAGACCCTGTGTACACCTGCCTGCCCATGAAATCGCCGATGCGACACATAGGGCAGCCTGCAGCCAGCCCCTGTGTGCACTTGCCTGCCCATGGGATCGCTGATGCGATCCCATAGCAGGATAGGGTGGCATGCAGCTAGCCCCCCTGCGCGCCTGTCCCTGGGTCGCCCTGGTGATCCTACAGCAGGAAAGGGTGCCCCACCCTGACCACAGCTCAAGGGAGAGTACAACATGCAGTGGAGGCCAGGAGCCTGAGAGATCAAAAGAGAGGGGCGCCTGCTCCAAGCCTCCAGGGTGTGGCTGGGGCAGGCCCCTGCAGACACACACACACACACACACACACACACACACACACACACAGCGCCTACTCTGAGCTTCCAATGTGGCTGGGAGCAGACCACCAGTGGACACACACACACAGCAACTGCTCGGAGCCTATGTGGCGTGGCTGGGGGCAGGCCCCAGCAGACACACACACACACACACACACACACACACACACACACACAGGATGCCTGCACCGAGCCTCTGCTGCCAGACTGTGGCCATCAGTAGGACATCCACTGAGGGCTCTTGGACTGAGGGGCAGGCTTGGCTGAGGGAATCCCCATCCCCCAGTGCACGAATTTCATGCACCGGGACTCTAGTATATATATATATATATATATATATATATATATATATATATATATATACATTTTAAATATATTTCTTTATTGATTTCAGAGAGGAAGGGAGAGGGAGAGAGGTAGAAACATCAATGATGAGAGAGAATCATTGATCGGCTGCTTCCTGCATGCCACCTACTGCGTACTGAGCCCGCAACCTGCCATGTATCCTTGGCTGGAATTGAACCCAGGACCCTTCAGTCAGTAGGCTGACATTCTATCTACTGAGCCAAACCAGCTAGGGCATGGCCTTCATATTGAAGTATATTTTGTCAGATATTTTATTTCTAGCCCAGCTTTTTTTTTTTCCATTTGCATGGTAATTTTTTTTTCCATCCCTTCACTCTTATCCTGTGTGATCATTTTCTCCTGAGGTGGGTGTCTTGTAGACTGCATATAATTGTGTCATGTTTTCCTATTTATTCAGCTATCCTATGTCTTTTAATTCAGCGGTTGCCAACCATTGGTCTGCAGACCACTGGTGGTCCATGAGATCCAAAAGGTAGGCAACCACTGGTTTAAGGAAACCTTTGGAGCAGCAGTCGCCAACCAGTGGTGCATGAGGCCTGAAAGGTTGGCGACCACTGTTTTAATTGGAGCATTTAATCCATTTACATTTAGGGGCATTATTGATAGGTCCTTATTTGTTGCCATTTTAATTCTTTATGCCTATGTTTCTCACACTCTATTTCTTCTCATTACAGCAGTCCCCTTAGCATTTCTTGGTGGCGATAAACTCCTTAAGCCTTTGTTTGTCAGAGAAACTGTTTATTTCACCATCTATTTTGATTGATAGCTTTGTTGGATATAGTAATCTTGGTTTCAGATCCTTGCTTTCTAATTACCTTGAATACTTCATGCCATTCCCTTTTGTCCTGCAGAGGTGTTTTTTTTTTATGAAGAATCGGCTAACAACCTTATAGGAGCTCCTTTTTAAGTAACAAATTCCTTTTCTCTTGCTGCCTTTAAGATTCTCCTGTTTTATTTAATGTTTGGCATTTTAATTATGATGTGTCTAGGTGTGGGCCTGTTTCAGCTCTTCCTGCTTGGGATTCTCTGTGCCTCCAGAATTTTTATATCTTTTACCTTCACCATTTTAGGGAAGTTTTCTGCCATAATTTTTTTTAAAGTCATTCTCTATCCCTTCCTTATTTTCTTCACCTCTGGCACTCCTATTGTGGGAATATTGTTATGCTTCATGTTGTTCCATGGTCCCCTTAAGTTGTCCTCCTGTTTTTAAATTGTTTTTTTTCTTTTTGTTTCTCTGATTGAGTGATTTTTTTCTAATTCACTGATCCAATCCTCAGCTTCTTGTAATCTGCTGTGTTTTCCTTCCAATGTGTTCTTTATTAGTGCTATGTGAATCTTCATTTCCAGTTGATCTTTTTTCTTAGTTACTATCTTTTCTCATGCTATTGAGCTTCTTTGCCATCATTATTCTGAACTCTATATCTCATAAATATCCTATTTCCATTTCATTTAATTCTTCTTCTGGAGAATTCTCTTTTATTCATTTGGGGCTTGTTTTTCCGTCTCCCCACTTTGGCTGCCTGTTTGGGTTTGTGTCTGTGTGTTAGGTATATCTGCTATGAATCCAAGTCTCTGGCGCAGGACAATGTCAGACGTTGTTTGTGATTAGCCCTCAGTACCATTTGGAGCTATCAGCAATCAACAGCTTGGGGCACCCTCTGCTGGGGCTGGGTGCCTTTGGAAAGAAGCAAGATATGCATCAAGCTTCACTTTTTGTAACCCCAGACCCAAGAGCAATCAAAGACTCAGAACCTCCAGAGACCCACCTATGCCTGCAGTCTATTTCATATTCTGTCTTGATTAGCCTCAGGCTATTAACCACATAGCGGGATGAGAAGTTTTCCAATAGGGTGGAGCAATTGCTTTTTCCTCAGGGGAAACTTTCTAGATAGTTCTAAAGGTCTGTGGGTTAAATATGTCCTCTGCAGTGTGAGGGAATGACTCAGCACAAGAACCCAGGGTGGCTGCCTTCCAAGCTCTAACCCAGAGCCCTCAACCCTGGATTCTTCTCACACAGCTATCTTCCAGTTTGCCCTCCCTCTGCCACAGCCCAAGGTGAGTGACGGCACACAAAATTTTGTGCATTGGTCCTTTAAGAGGGTGCCTGCATTTCTAGCCAGCTCTTCCTGGCAGCCAGCAACCCTGCTGCTTTTCACAGCCAGTTGTTATGTGGGCACCTTTCTCAGTTCTGGTGCTCTGGGGTCGGAAGCCAAGGTTGGGGTTTTGATCCCAGAGTTCTCAGTGGGAACCCATTACAACTGATATAGCTCTCTAGAACAGTGGTTCTCAACCTTCAGGCCCTTTAAATACATTTCCTCATGTTGTGACCCAACCATAAAATCATTTTCGTTGCTACTTCATAACTGTAATGTTGTTACTGTTATGAATCATAATGTAAATATCTGATATGCAGGATGGTCTTAGGTGACCCCTGTGAAAGGGTCGCCCGACTGCCAAAGGGGTCGAGACTCACAGGTTGAGAACCGCTGCTCTAGAACCTCAGCTGCTATATGTGAGAGCCCAGTCAGCCCTTTCACACCTCTGCATTTCCTACCAGTCTCTATGGGGTCTACACTTTCTCTCTTGGTTATCAGGGTTTATCCAGCTAGTCTTCATTTGATTATTCAGGCTGTTCTTTGGTATTTTAGTTGTAATTCCAGTTTGGTTCTGGGAGAGTGTCAGTGTAGCTTCCACTTACTCCAGGATCATTTTGGAATCTCTAGAGCTCGCTTTGGATCCTATTCTTCTGATGGCCATGGCTGACTGTTCTTTCTGCCAATTCTGGGCTCCCTCTGAGGTACTTAGGTGCTAACCACTCTCAGGAACTGTCCTTCTTTGGCTTTCAGCAACCTGCTTGAAGCTCCAAGTGATCCATCAATCCACTGTTTGTCTCTGTCTCCACAGTGTGTGGCTGTAGGAAGGAGGGGCCAATCTGCCTCCTAGAGTATTTTCACCTGCCACATATGGGTGCAGGGCCAGGCCTTCCCATATCTCTCCCCATTTTACTAGTCTCTATGTGGCTTCTGAGTCTATTTTGTTTGTTTATTTTGTTCATTAGATTACATGTATAAGTGAAATTGTATGGTATTTGTCTTTCTCTGACAGTTTTATTTCACTCAGCATAATACTCTCCAAGGTCCAGCCACGCTGTCACAAAATTTACAATTTCTCTCTTTTTACAGCCAAGTAGTATTCCATTATGTAAATGTACAACAGGTTTTTTATCCACTCATGTAATGATGGGCATTAGGGCTGCCTCCAACTCTTGGCTATTGCAAATAATACTCTAATGAACATAGGGGAGCATATAATCTTTCAAGCTAGTGTTTTGGATTTCTTTGGAAATGGTCCTAGAAGAGAAATTTCTGGGTCATGGCAAAAGATCTGAACAGATACTTCTCCAAAGAGGACAGACAGATGGCAAATAGACATATCTGGCTACTTCTATAAATCCTTGGTTTGAAGACTTCTTTTCTGCTACTATTCAGTTGGTTGATCTATAAATTAGTTGTAACTCTGGTTTGGCACTGGGAGGAGGTAAGCTTAGCTTCCATCTACTCTGCAGACATCTGGGATCCCCTTTTCTGATAATATCTTAATTCCATTTTTTTTTTATGTGAATGGCACCAGAAGCTATTAGTGTAGAATTTTCCAAAAGACACTTTCATAAAATACTAAATAAACATTAATAATTTAAAATCTGTCTTACTTAATGACATGTTTAAAATATATTTTTGTATTCAAACAGAGTAAAATTTAGGAATATATCTTTTGTATGTATGTAGCAGGTGTCATGTGACTATTAATTCACATACAGTTCTTGACAATGGGTGCCTTTACTGTATGCTTCCTCATCACTTTTAGAGTATCTCCTATATGTGTGTGCTTGCATTTTGTCTTAAAACATATAGAAGGCCCAATGAAAGACCAATGAGTGTCATTGTTTACCAAGAAGAAAACCCTGTTCTAAGTCCTCTTATGGTTTCACTTTCAATTTCAGTAGCTTTTGGACCAAGGGGGAGGAAATATCAAGTAGCATACCTCTGGTTGGTGATTTCTGACTTTTTGAACTTTATATTCCTTATACTCACAAAGAAAAATCATTTGAACCAGAGAGAAAACTGGAGGTGCTTCACATTTTTGTTCTCCTCCCTTCCTGACATCACCTCTTTATTTAGATTGAATTGGTTCTTTCTTCCTTTCATTTTCCAGATATGTGTGAATAGGAAAAGAGCAAGTCCATTAATGTATTTCGCTTTGTACTTGGCTATTGTTTAATTTGGTTCTTATACTTTTGTTTTCAATTTTTAATGATCATCTTCCTCAACTTCAACATATTTATTTTTACAGTAGGGGCCCAGTGCATGAATTTGTGCGCCTTGAAAGGAATAGAGGTCCGCGAGGCTGCAGTGGGCCCATCCTCTCTATGCCCCCACCCGGCACCTCCCACCACAGTCCCAGACCCCTATCTGCCAGCAGCCGCAATCCCATCGCTGCTGCTCATACCTACTGATGGTGTGGAGCAATTGGGGCCAGTGCCAGCAGCGGGTACCAGAAGGACCGGTGCTGTCAATGAGTGTGAGTTGCAGCTGTTGTGCCAATCACCCCTCAGGAGCAGGGGGCGGTAGAGAAGCACTCAGGGGCGATTGGGCCATCAGCTGCCACTTGCTTCCACTGATGGCACCAAGTGATTGGGTCCTGCGCTAGACACCAGCAGTGGGTTTGAGCATGGCTGGCGCTGGCAGTGGGTGTGAGCAGCGGCTCCAACGCCAGCAGTGGGTGCAAGCGGAGCTGGCGCTGGCAGCAGGTGTGAGCACCAGGCAGGCCTGCAGTTTGCGGGAACAAAGAATTTTCAGTAATCACCAGAGGCTCACCCCGGTAACAGCAACCAGCGCCCCACCTTGGTCTGGCACCCCTGCTCCACCATCCCGCCATAGGCAATGCCAGCCATGCTCCACACACACCCCCTGGTGGTCAGCGCACCTCATAGCAACCAGTTGTTCAGTTGTTCTGGTTGTTCCACAGTTCGGTCTATTTGCATATTAGCCTTTTGTTATATAAGTTGATTTTGGTTCTTTATCTTTCCAACAGAGGTTTGCTATCTTCATTTGCACTTCAATATCCTCTAATATTACTTACGTTTTTAGTGTGTTCATTTGAATTTATGTAGAAAGATTATCTCAGCAAGTAAATGTTATTAATAATGTTGGTATTTTTAAAGTGTCTGATGCATAAGTATTGTTTTCAAGTTTCAATGATTAACTTGCTAAATTTTAACATACCTGTCTTTTGGTATTAATTTGTCTCATTATCTTATCTTTCCAACCAAAGTTTGCCATTGTAATTTGTTATGCAATTTCTCCCATTATTATGTCTTAGTTTTATTTTATTGTTTAAGTCTATGTTTGCAGACACTTTCTGTTACACAAATTTTACTAATAATATACATAGCAATTCAAATGGCTGGTGTTTGTTTGGTTAAAGATAGATTTCTGCCACTGTGTGTGCATGTGTGTACATGTACCCTTGTGTGTGTGTATTTCTTTATCTGAATTATGACAGGTTTAACTTCACACTAGAATTTTTCAATAATTTAATTTTTTCTTTAGTGTATTTTTCTTATGGTACTTACTTTGAGCTTTCCATTTTATTTTTCAAAAGATCTTCAACCCTCCTCTTCTTGGCGAGGTTCGGGCGTGCGGTCCCAGTTCCCGTAATGAACGGAGGCAGAGAGCCCCTGCCCCCTGGACGTCATTCCTTCCATGCTGACGATTTCCAGTCCACTGGTTCTATCCCCAAGCGCCGAGACTCAGGTAAAAAAAAAAAAATCTTCAGAAACAGTTTAGTAAAATTTCTCTGACAATCCCTTACTCCATTGTCTCTTTCAATGACTGCTTTCTTGGTGCCTCTATCATTCCCTTTTTATAAAAACTGTACATTGGCTTGTACTTCTCCAGAACGTTGGTTCTATCTTTTTCCAATCTATTGGTTACAAACTTTTCCCATACTAAGTTCTCTCCATTTCTGTTACCAACCCTCCATTTTTCTTTCTTTTTTTATTTTGTCCTTTCTTTTCCTATGAACATTAGCTTCTTCTATCTTCCAGAGACTTGCCATAGTTTCATTATAAATTTTTTGAGATAAAGGGGAAGGGGCTATTAGTTATATGATTTTCATTCTCTATATATTTTATGTAAAACATATATTAACTTGAGATCATTGTCACATAATCCAAGTTAAAGGACAGATTACTATGTAGCTTAAACATTTATATTTCTTTCACCCTTATGATAGCAGAGAAGACTTGAAAATTCCTATATGAAGTTCCTCACTCCATTATCCATTATTAAAGACTGTGTAAATTTTGATATCAATCATTGTTCAAGTGTGAAATTGAGGCTCAAACTTTGATTGCCTTTGATCATATTATCTATGTGTTCGCAGTTATACAATATTTTACATAATATTTCTTGGCTGTATTTTTTTCATCATAGTGACTCTTCTTTCTTTGTATTGAAATAGTTATTAATTCTGCAAACTGTAATACTTTAAATTTTCGTAAAGGGCATTATATATTAAGAAAATATGATCAATAATATATCTTTCAATATGGAAATATTATATCAATGACAGGAACTTATTGTCCTTGGATATTTATAAGATATTTTTTCATGAGATATTTTCATAAGACACTAATATAATGATTAAAAGTTAAAGTTTTTTCTTTAAACATTAATATAAGTTATTTTCAGAGGAAACAAGATTTAGAAATATATTTTAAAGCTTTTAACAGACTTCATATGACTCCTCCTACAAATACAATTAGGGACAGATGGGTGCTTTTACTAGATGCCTTTTCACCATGTTTTAAGTACATGTCCCTTATATTAACACATGTTAACATTTTATTCCAAAATGCCAGAAGTCAAGCCCAATGAAAGATGAATTAATGATACTGTTTATTTCAGAAGAAGTATTACTTGACAACTTTAATGTTTACATGTCCATTCTTAGTTCCTATTGCACCAAGTGTTTGAGGAATGTGAAAAACAACATTGACCTTATTGGTGAATTGTCTTTGAAACTTATTGTTCCAGTTCTCAGAATTATGCATCAGTTTGAACCACAAGGAAAACTTTAAACATTTTTAAATTTTGTCCTCCTTCTTTGCTGAGATTATGCTTTCATTTTCAATGAAGTGGTAATTTATTCCTTAACTTTTATTAATCATATACCTTTGAAGTATTGGCATTTTACAGTGTGGCTGAAGTGTAAGTGTTCAATTCATGCTTAGGTCATTTGATTTAGAACACTCTCCACTAACATTTAATACTTCATATTCCTTCCTCCTACGTGTTAAGGTGGCTCCATAGGCATGTGATAAAGTGAAATCCACACAAAGCAAGCATGCACTCATTGGTTGTGGAAATGTGCCTGGAGGTACCAGGAACCTACACTTGTATTTTCTCTAGAGGAAGTGGTTTAAGATCTTTTAATTTTATAATTACTTTATACACCATAATGCACAATAGTAAGAATCAACTACAAATATTCAATACATTAATGAAAATACATTAAATCTAACAATTAAATGATAAAATAAATTATGTCAAAGGAATCAATAAGATTTTTAAAAGGTAGCCACCAAAATTATTATTCCTGAAATAGTTTTTCAATTTAACAAATTTATTTGAGACCCACAGGCTGTATATGTGTGTATGTGTATCTGCATCTTGATAGTTTTTAATATAAAATTTTAAAATATTGAATTTTTTCTTGTTGCTGTTTTTCCCATTGATCTTTTCTTTCTTTCTTTTTTTTCAGAGGGACCTTGGGAACAAATGGGTAAATTTTTTGAAAACCTGTTGCTCTCCAATCTTTTTAAATGGATGGGTTCTTATTGCCTTAACATTCTTTGCCTTTAAATCTATATGCCATTTAATGTCTTGCTCTTCTCCTAGTTGTCTACCCTTCCTTCTCCAAATATTGCTTATGGACTTCTTTTACATTAAGTTTTCTGTATTTCAATTACCAATCTTCCACATTTCCCCAGTCCCCCCCTGTCACACATACACACACACTTTTCATATTACTGTATTCTTATCAATACAGTATTTGGTATTTTCTGTTTCCTGAGACCTGCTAAAGTCTTACTAAAAGGTTAGAGAGATGAAGGGTATAAGGTTGAGAGGAACATGGTTTCCATTCTATATATGTTTCTGGAATATATCAAAAGATAGGACCTCTGTCACAGATTCCATGTTCAGAAACACATCAATATACTAGTGATACTTTCCAGACCTGCTGAGTGAAGTTTGTCCATATTGTCCAACCATTGTCCTTTCAAAGCCTGTGTAAATTCTGATATTACTCAATGGTCAAATGTGAACTTGAGGCTTATTCTTCCACTGCCCCTAAATATAATATCCACGTGTAGCAGATATACTAATATTTCCATCATTTCCCTGGAAATGTTTTTACATATACAACCATAACACCTGGCTTCTCTTTTACATGTTCAATGGCACATTTTAATTTTGGCAAACCGCAATTTCTATTAGACACTTGTAGAAGGATTTTATATGACAGAGAATGATCAGATATATATCAGCTCTCCATTTTTCATGTGAAACATAAGATACAGAAAACAATTATATGGAACAAAGTCATTGGGTCCTTGCCCATCATTCACAGAGAAGCCAAAGTCTGAAGAAAAAAAGAAGAAAAAAAGGTTTACTCATCAGGCAGACAGATGAGGAGACTGGAGACAACAGTCAGATCAATTTCCCAAATAAAAACACAAGTTTAAGGAATAAGGGTGAGAAGGAGGTTATACATATTGATTAACTCTGATTTAGGAGTTTTATTGCATAGTCTTGGAACTAAATCATGCAAGTAAGGAATGTGAAAGAGCAAGAGGGGGCAAGGAAATCCCAATCTGGAAGAGTCTGATTGGTCAGTCCTATGTGTGGCCACATTTGCTCTGGACACCAGATCTTCCTTAGTGACTGACTGCCCTCTCGCTTTTTAAAGGGCTCTAGGTGATAACAGGATTTCTGTTGCTTGAGTTCTGTGAATCTAGGCTTTGTTGTGCTCTTGAGGTCAGCTGATGGTGGTTGGGTCATCTATGCTGCTCAAGCTTCTGAGACCAGTGTGATCATCTTGTTTTGGTGGTTTCCTGAACACTGTAAAGAGGCCTGCTGTTATCTTCTGAAACACACACATGCACACACACACACACACACACACAAACTAGAGGGAAAAAGCTTTAGGGTGTTTCCCAATTCCCCTAGGATATCGCCAATTATTTCTTCTACAACAGAAATATAATTCATGGAACTTGAACATTCCCCATGTAATGGCATCTCTTCAATGATGTAATATTTATTGCAAAGGGATATAATTCAGTAATATGCTGATTTAATGTCTGTAGCAGTCTTTATGGGACTAATGCTAAAGGTATAGTTGCAAACAAATAGATGCCCTTATTCTTTTTTTCTCATCTTTTTTTTTTCAGTATGAGTGTGTATTTTCTATTTATTCTGAAAAAGGTAGAAGGCTTATTATAGAACTATTGAAGGACACATCCTCTCCCCACGCCAGAGGGAGTGATATTCAAGCTCCTTGCATGGTGTCATTTCCATTTTAGCCTCTTTAGCACCAGGAAGTGTATGGGAGTTAAAAAGTTTCCCATGAATGGTGACATTTACTCTGAACGTTGTGGTTTCAATTCTAAGAAATATGTGCCATTTATGGCCCCAGAGAAACTATGATAATTTTTGAAAATTTTGTCCTTCATTCTTGCTGTTATTGGGCCCTTATTTTAAATTAAATTTTTATTTTATAAAAATTAAGAAGAAAAAGGTAAGTTCCATTAATGTATTTTCCTTATGCCTAGTCATGGCTTCATCCTTTTCATGTACTTTCTCTTTAACTCCCAAAGATCATCATCCTCAACCGCAAATACACATCTTGCATGATTTTCCCTTTAACCCTTCCAACTTAGCCCTTTTCATTAGCTATTCAAATATCCTTCATGGTTCCTTGTTTTATTTGTCTGGTTGTTGCTTCTGTGCAGTTATTCCTTTTGAACCAGGTAAATTTTATTAATCATGAACCTTTGAAATAAAGACATATTCAATATGGTTGATGTGAAAAATTATTTAAGATATGCCTGGATTGTTTTATTTAGGCCAAATCACTGCCATTTATTAATTCATTTTCATTCCTTTCATGAAATATAATTAGGAAGAACTTCATTTAGATGTTACTTGTAATAGAAGTTTACACAATGCAAGGTTAAGCATTCACTGGTTGATGACAATGCTCTGAAGGTTACCCTGCAGTGCCTCTAGAAGATTCTCTTATAGTAGAAGAACTAGTACTATCAGAGAAAAGTCTCTAATTTGAAGTTTGTGGCTACTTTCTAACACATAGCTGCTTCAAAAAATAAAATTGGCTATACCCATTTACTTATTATTTTTATTTTTTCCATCTTTTTTTCTTTCTTTTTAAAAATCTTTATTATTGGAAGTATTACATATGTCCCCTTTTTCCCACATTGACCCCTTCTAGCCTGTCCTCACCCCCAACCCCAGGCCTTCACAGCCCTATTGTCTGTGTCCAGGTATTATGCATATATGCATAAAAGTTCTTTGGTTGAATACTTCACACCCACCCACCTTCCCGCGCCTTCCCTCTGAGATTCTGCAGTCTGTTCCATGCTTCCATGCTTCTGGATCCACTACATTCATCAGTTTATTTTGTTTATTAGATTTCACATATGAGTGGAGATCATATGTACTTGTCTTTCTCTGACGGGCTTATTTCACTTAGTATAATAGTCTCCTGGTCCCTCCATGCTGTCTCAAAGGGCTATTTATTAAAAACCAAAGAACTTGAGGAGAACCAAGATGGCGGCATAGGTTAACGCCGGAGTTTGCTGCCTTGAACAACTACTTCAAAAGTGAAACTAAAAAACGGAACGGACATCACCCAGAACCACAGGAACGCTGGCTGAGTGGAAGTCCTACAACTAGGAGGAAAGAGAAACGCATACGGACACTCAGAGGAGGCGCAGTGCTGAAGTCAAATTCTGAGGTGTGGAGTGCGCGGAGCGGGCTGGCGGCGGAGGGCGCGGATGGCGTTTTCAATCTGGAGGGAGTCGCAGACTCTGAGCTCCAGATACAGGCGAGTCTTTAGGGACCCAGACTCAAACGGAAGAAGCGGGACTGTCTGGCTTGGGTCAGAGCGAGTGCAGCTTTCTCTCCGAGCTTTGCAGCGGGTGCTGGGACTCAGAGAGGCAGAGCCCCTGGGGACAGGACTGAGAGCCGCCATAACTGCTCTCTCCAGCCCACCCTGTTGATCCTGTGCGACCCGCCCCGCCCAAGCCCTGCACAGAGGCAATTGCCGGATAGCCTCAGGCAAGCTAGATTAGCACCTCCCTAGAGGACAGAAGTTCTCTCACTGCAGACACAGCTGATTCTCATAGCCACTTGGCCTGGAGGTCAAACCCTCCCTGGTATTAGCTACAACAATCAAGGTTTAACTATAAGACTGCACACAAAGACCACTAGGGGGTGCACCAAGGAAGCATAACAAAATGCGGAGACAAAGAAACAGGACAAAATTGTCAATGGAAGATATAGAGTTCAGAACCACACTTTTAAGGTCTCTCAAGAACTGTTTAGAAGCCGCCGATAAACTTAATGAGATCTACAAGAAAACTAATGAGACCCTCGATGTTATATTGGGGAACCAACTAGAAATTAAGCATACACGGACTGAAATAACGAATATTATACAGACTCCCGACAGCAGACCAGAGGAGCGCAAGAATCAAGTCAATGATTTGAAATGCGAGGAAGCAAAAAACACCCAACCGGAAAAGCAAAATGAAAAAAGAATCCAAAAATGCGAGGATAGTGTAAGGAGCCTCTGGGACAGCTTCAAGCGTACCAACATCAGAATTATAGGGGTGCCAGAAGATGAGAGAGAGCAAGATATTGAAAACCTATTTGAAGAAATAATGACAGAAAACTTCCCCCACCTGGTGAAAGAAATGGACTTACAGGTCCAAGAAGCGCGGAGAACCCCAAACAAAAGGAATCCAAAGAGGACCACACCAAGACACATCATAATTAAAATGCCAAGGGCAAAAGATAAAGAGAGAATCTTAAAAACAGCAAGAGAAAGAAACTCAGTTACCTACAAGGGAATACCCATACGACTGTCAGCTGATTTCTCAACAGAAACTTTGCAGGCCAGAAGGGAGTGGCAAGAAATATTCAAAGTGATGAATACCAAGAACCTACAACCAAGATTACTTTATCCAGCAAAGCTATCATTCAGAATTGAAGGTCATATAAAGAGCTTCACAGATAAGGAAAAGCTAAAGGAGTTCATCACCACCAAACCAGGATTATATGAAATGCTGAAAGGTACCCTTTAAGAAGAGGAAGAGGAAGAAAAAGGTAAAGATACAAATTATGAACAACAAATATGCATCTATCAACAAGTGAATCTAAGAATCAAGTGAATAAATAATCTGATGAACAGAATGAACTGGTGATTATAATAGAATCAGGGACATAGAAAGGGAATGGACTGACCATTCTTGGGGGGAAAAGGGGTGTGGGAGCTGCGGGAAGAGACTGGACAAAAATCGTGCACCTATGGATGAGGACAGTGGGTGGGGAGTAAGGGCGGAGGGTGGGGCGGGAACTGGGAGGAGGGGAGTTATGGGGGGGAAAAAAGAGGAACAAATGTAATAATCTGAACAATAAAGATTTAATTTAAAAAAATAAAAAATAAATAAAAAAAAACAAAGAACTTATTAAATCTTATACACTGAACAATAATATTCTAACTAATGAAAAAGACAAAAGGAATAATTTAAAAGGCAACCATAAGAACTAATATCCCTAACTTCTCGCTAATGTAATAAAATTAATCATTATGCCCGTATTCATTTTGGGGAGAATATTCTCTGGTCAAAACTGATTTCAAACACTATATTTTTCAGTTATGTGTATGATTGTATGTCGCCTACATGCAATTGTGTGTATGTGTGTGTGCATTATGTATACCCTGAAAGTTTTAAACATTCATTTTGCATTAAATTTGCATCTTCTTTCTATATTTTTAATATTTGCACTAATTTCTTTGTTTGTTTGTTTTTTCAGAAATAGGCAAGACGAAAGTTGGTAAGCTTTTTTATCAACACGTTACTTGCAATCCTGTTTAAATGACTGGTTTCTCATTGCTCTAACCTTTCTTGCTTTTCAATCTATATACCACCCATTGACTCACACTTCTCCTGGATGTCTATGCTTCTCTCTTCCAAAAATCGTTCTGGACTTCTCCCACATTAAGTCTCTCCATTTGAATTTGCCAACCTTCCAACATTCATATTCATTCTTTCCCATTTCCATACAATTTCTCACTATCAGCAGTGGCTTTTATGTTTCCCCGAGACTGCCCATGGTTTAATTAAGCAGTTGGTGAGATGAAGGGCTTTAAGTTGATAAGCACAAGGTTCTCGTTCTGAAAGTCTGAGAGATCCTCTGTCAGCTGTGCCAAGTCAAAAGGCCCATTTTTTAAGTCATTTATATTCCTTTAACTTTTAGAGAAGAGAGAAGATGTCTAACATATTAAATGAAGTTTGTCTTTTTAAAGCCTGTATAAATTTTGATACCATTCATTCGTCAAGTGTGAATGTGAGTCTCATTTTTCTATTGCCTTTGAACATATTTCCCAAATTACCAAGGTATACAAACATTATCCATGATTACCTTGGAAAATGTCTAATATACAAACATAATAAATACTTTCATTTTGTTTTATTTTTTAAAAAACATATTTTTATTCACTTCATAGAAGAAGGGAGAGAGATAGAAACATCAACGATGAGAGAGAATCATTGATCGCTTGCCTCCTGCCTGCCCTACTCTGGGGTTCAAGCACACAACTTGTGCATGCGCCACAAACAGGAATCGAACAGTGACCTCTGGATTCATAGATCAATGCTCAACCACTGACTGAACCACACCAACCGGGTTTTATTTTCAATAATACAGTTTTAATTATGACCAACTGCATTTGTGTTAAATATTTGTAAAATAATTTTATATCTCATGGATTAGCCCATCTACACTAATAAAAGAGAAAAATGGTAATTGGCGTATGACGCTACCCTTTTCATTGGCTAATCAGGGCTATATGCAAATTAACTGCTAACTAAGATTGGCAGTTAACTGCCAACAAGATGGCGGTTAATTTGCATATGTAGGCATAATGCAGGGAGGCGAAAGGGAAAGCAGGAAGAAGCCCCCTGCCACTGACAGTGATCAGAAACCCAGGGGGGGGGAGCTAAGAGCTGGGGGGCAGGGCAAAGGCGGCCCCCAGGGCCGCCTTTGCCCTGCCCCCCAGCCATGATCGGAAAATCAGGCGCCTTTTCCGCCCTGGCCAGTGATAGCAGGAAGTAGGGGTGGAGCCAGCAATAGGAGCTGGGAACGGTCAATGCTGGCAGTCCCAGGAGCTAGGGGTCTCTTGCCTGGGCCTAAAGCGAAGCCCACGATCACGGGGCCGCTGCAGCTGCGGGTCCCCGTTGCCCAGGCCGGACGCCTCAGCCAGAGGCGTCCTGCAGGGGCAGGGGTGAAGCCTGCAACCACAGGGAGCTGGGGGTCCCCTGCCCAGGCCTGAAACCTCTGCTGGAGGCCTCAGGCCTGGTCAAGGGGCCGATCCGGTGATTGGTGATTGGAGGGTGATGAGGGTCACCTCCTCTGGCCAAGGCATCAGGCCTGGGCGGAGGGCTGGGTGGGGGCGGAGCCGGGGATTGGGGGGATATGATGGTCGGTGCCCCCCGCTGCCACTGCAGGTCCCTGCTGCCCAGGCCGGACGCCTAGGCCAGAGGCGTCAGGCCTGGGCAAGTGGCCGATCCTGCGATTGGAGGGTGATGGGGGTCAATGCCTGAGGGCTCCCAGTATGTGAGAGGGGGCAGGCTGGGCTGAGGGACACTCCTCTGCCCCCACACCCAGTGCACGAATTTTGTGCATCAGGCCCCTAGTCATTATAATAACTAAATTCTCAGGTTTTCATGTAAATGACATAGAAAATAGATCCAGAAACATATACGCATGGAATAAACTTTTGAACTTCAGAGGGAAGGCAGGAGAGGGTGTGAATGGATCAGCCAAGAACTTGCATGCTTATGTGCATAACCAATGGAAACAGACAATAGAGTGGTGAAGACCTGAGGTGAGAGGTGGAGGCAGGCTAGAAGAGGTCAATGGGAGAAAAGAGGACATTTGTAATACTTTCAACAATAAAGATTTTTTAAAAGAGAATATAAACATTGCCTGTCTGGTGTGGCACAGTGGTTGAGGATTGACCATTGAACAAGGTCACAGTTCAATTTCCAGGCAGGGCACTTGCTCGAGTTGCGAACTTGATCCCCAGTATGGGGGCATGGAGGAGGCAGCTGATCAATGATTCTATCTCATCATTGATGTTTCTATCTCTCTTTCTCTCTCTCTCTCTCTCCCTTCCTCTCTTAAATCAATAAAAATATATTTGAAAAATAAAAATAAATTTAAAAATGAATATAAACCTTAAAATATCACAAGGAGAACCAAGATGGCCACATAGGTACAGGCAGTGCTTGCTGCCTGCCACAACCACATAAAAATTACAACTAAAATACTGAACAACCATCATTCAGAACTGCATGAAATTTGGCTGAATGAAAGTCTTACAACTAAAGAAGTAAAGAGGAAAGCACATCAACACTGGTAGGAGGTGTGGAGGTGTGGAATGGGCTGGTCAGAACCTGCATGTGGTATTTTGTTGTTTTTTTTTTTACTCTGGAGCGATATCTCACCTTCAGAGGCCTCCTGTGAGGATCAAGCTGTCCCAGCCCCACAGCAGATCCCCAGCCCTGGGTTCCAGAGCTAAGAAGAGAAATTCCCATAACTTCAGGCTATAAAAACCAGTGGGGATTGTGGCTGAGTGACATGGAGGCTGCTGGAGATCCAGGCAGTTACTCTTAAATGGCCGGCTCATGAACTTACACAGTCTTGTTCCCTCTGAGTTCCAGCGCTGGGGGGGCAGGGGCCCCCAGAGCCAGTGTACCTAGTGGATAGCTTCAGGTTATACCAGATTACAACTCTACACATCCAGGAGCAACAAATTCAAGAGGCAGACTCAGTTAGCA
Source organism: Myotis myotis (assembly GCF_014108235.1). Taxonomy (NCBI): domain Eukaryota; kingdom Metazoa; phylum Chordata; class Mammalia; order Chiroptera; family Vespertilionidae; genus Myotis; species Myotis myotis. The sequence continues at coordinate 54,620 of NW_023416392.1, read as the reverse complement.
ATAAACATCATTTGAAGCAAGTCCTGCTCCATATGGGTGTCTCCTGCATAGCAGCTCTTCCACTGTACTCCCAGCTGGTTCTCACAGCCAACTGGCCTGGAGGTCAATTCCTCCCAATGATACCAATAGCAATCAAGGATTAACTACAGTAAGACATGCACACAGCCCACCCATGGGCACACCTAGAGTGCCCAGCTCAGGTGACTGAGAAGGCTGAGCCACTGGGCCCTACAAGACACCTAATCCACAAGCCACTCTCCCAATTCCAGGAGACGTAACGGCTGTACCTAATACATAGAAACAAACACAGGGAAGCAGCCAAAATGCAGAGACAAAGAAATATGTCATAAATAAAAGAACAGAAGAAATCAACAGAAAAATAAATAAATTAAATGGAAGCAAGAAAACTACTATATACAGAGTTCAAATCTATGGTTATAAGGATGCTCAAGAATCTTAATGAGAGCTTCAAGGGATTTAGTGAGAATTTCAAGGATATAGTGATAATGTTAGACATGAAAAAGACCAGTCAGAAATTAAGCATACACTAATTGAAATGAAGAATACTTTACAGGTATTCAACAGTAAAATGATTTGGAATACAAGGAAGCAAAAACACCCAATCAGAAAAGCACAAAGAAAAAATTAAAAAAATATGAAGATAGTATAAGGATCCTCTGGGACAACTTCAAGTGCACCAACATTTGCATTATGGTGGTGCAAGAAGGAGAAGAGAGAGTGCAAGATATTGAAAACCTATTTGAAAAATAATGACAGAAAACTTCCACTACCTGGTGAAATAAATAGACTTACAAGTCCAGGAAGTACAAAGTCCCAAACAAGAGGAACCCAAAGCAGCCCATACCAAGACATCGTAACTAAAATTCCAAAGGTTAAAGACAGAGAGAATCTTAAAAGCAGCAAGAGAAAAGCAGTTAGTTACCTACAAGGGATTGCTCAAACAACTGTCAGCTGATTTCTCAACAGAAACTTTGCAGGCCAGAAGGAAGTGGCAAGAAATATTCAAAATGATGAATACCAAGGACCTACAACCAAGATTATTCTACCCAGTAAAGCTATCATTTAGAATTGAAGGTCTGATAAAGAGCTTCACAGACCAGAAAAAGATAAGGAGTTTATCACCACCAAATCAGTATTACATGAAATGTTGAAGGATATTCTTAAGAAGAATAAGAAGAAGAAGATTAAAAACTATGAACAATAAAATGGCAATAATAACTATTTATTAATAATTAAATCTAAAAGTCAAAATAAATGAATAAGAAATCTAATGAATAAAGTAAACTGATGAATAAAATAGAATCAGAGGCATGGAAACATGGAACATACTGATGAATCTCAGAGGGAGAGGGGGCTGGAGAAAATATGCATTACTGTTGAACACAGACAATGGAGTGGTGAAGGCTTGAGATAGGGTGGGAACTGGATAGAGTGGGTAAAGGGGAAGGAAAAGGGGTAGATCTGTAATAGTCTCAAGAATAAAGATTAAAAAAATATCTTTGTAAAGACATCTTGATTTCAAAGAAATGCAGTTGAATACTATGTCTAATGTATGTGACAGTTTTTACTACTATTACTTTTTTGTAAATTAATTTTTATTGTTGACACTATTTGGAATGCCCCATTTCTCTGCCTTTGCCAAACTTCACCTATACATTCGCCTCCTTTCCCTATGGCTATCAGCATGTGTCTATATGTAGAGTATATATATTTTAGACCTGTAGCATGGAGGCATGGAACAGACTGACATACCTTCATATGGAGCCAGGGGGAAAAGAAAAGAACTGATATAATTATTAGAGGCCTGATGCACAAAATTCATAGAAGAGTAGGCCTTCCTTCCCCAGCTTCCCTCTGGCACCAGGAACCTGGGCTTCCCTCACAGAGAGAGGCCCCACCTAGGGAGGCCTCGCCCACCTACCACAGCCCACCATTTGGTGGCCTGGGCCTCTCTCTATGGTGCAATGGTGGAGCCCGCAGATTGATTGTTCCACTGGCCGGTGGCCTGGGCCTCCTCTGAGGGGTGATCATGGGGCGATGGCTGACCCCCAACCAATCTCATTACACCCACCTTGGCTGGCCTGGTGCCAGTGGGTGTCATAGTGTGGTCCAGGATGGTGATCTGGGTGGTCATCCAGATGGTCATTCCGCTGGTCGATTTGCATATTACACTTTTATTATATAGGATATACATAGCCCATGGACACGAACAATAGGGTAGTGAAGACTTGGGGAAAGACAGGGGCAGGGATGAGGGGAGTCGATGCAGGGGGAAGAATGGGAGATATCTGCAATACTATCAACAATAAAATATATATTTTAAAATAATAAAGCACATATGTTTTTGTCTAATCCCTTCACCTTAATTTATTCAATCTCTCTCTCTCCCCACTCTCATCTGATATCTTTCTGTTCCATGTATCCATTCTACTGTTTCTATTTTGTTTGTCAGGTTATTTTGCTCACTAGGTTCCACATATAAGAGAGATCATATGATATTTGCCTTTCTCTGACAGGCTTATTTTATTTGCATAATAATCTCCAGGTCCAACTGCTATGGATATCTTTTTTGGGGATGTTTGCCTTTATTCACTTCTTCATCTCTGTTTTTTATTTTTAATTTTAATGCTGACTTTTTGACCACCTTTGTAGTATTAGAGTGTGTGATTTTATTCTTTTTCTATAAAAGGTAAAGGCATAGTAGAAAACCAGTGTTTGACAATGTTTAACCAGAGGAATGATTGCAGCTCCTCTCATGGTGTCATTTTGAATCCCAGATCTCTTGGAAACAAACGTTGCATGGAATTAGAGCAACATTTCCTCTGATTGGTGAGGGGCCTTGTGGTTCCAGTCTCAAAAACGTGTTATCAGTTAGGACCCCAGAAAAAAATATTGAAGTATTATTGAAATTTTTGTCTTCCTCCCTTTTTGACGTTTTACACCCACTTAGAATGAATTTTTTTCTTTATTTATTTTATTTAATCAATAAACATGAGGAAGAAAACGACAACTCTTGTTGATGTATTTCCCTCTGTACCTAGTCATGGTTTCCTCTGTTACATATACCTTGGTCTTCAATGATAAATCAATGGCTCAATGTCCATCTTCCTCAACTCAGTTTATCTTTATTGTTGAAAGTATTCCAGATGTTCTCCTTTTATTTGCCCATTGATCCCCTCCACCCCACACTCACCTATCCCAAGACTTCACCACACTATTGTCTGTGACCCTGGGCTATGCATATATACATATAAATTCCCTGGTAAATCTCTCCCCACCCACCTATCCCTGCCTTCCTTCTGAGATTCATCAGTCTGTTCCATGCGTCTACGTCTCTAGATCCATTTTATCAGTTTACGTAGACACTTCACCAAAGTTGACATACACATGGACAGGAGATATATGAAAAAAAATGCTCAAAGGCACTAGTCATCAGAAAGATGCAAATTAAAATGACAAGGAGCTGTCACCTCATACCTGTCAGATTGGCTATCATAAGCAAATCAACAAATGACAAGTGCTAGTGGGAATGTTGAAAAACAGAAACCTAGTAGGAATGCAGACTGGTGCAGCCACTATGAAAAACATTATGGAGTTTCCTCAACAACTTAATATGGAACTGCCATTTACCCAGTGATCCCATTTCTAGGACTATATCTTAAGAAATCCAAAACACCAATCAGAAAGAATGCATGCACCCCTATGTTCATAGCAGTGCAATTTATAATAGCTAAAATCTGGAAACAGCCCAAGTGCCATCAGTAGATGAGTGGATAAAAAGGCTGTGGTACATTTATACCATGGAATTCTATGCAGCTGCAAAAAAGGATCTCTTACCCTTTGAGACAGTATGAAGGGACATGGAGAGTATCATGCTAAGCAAAATAAGTCAGTCAGAGAAAGACAAGTATCGCATGACTTCACTCATATATAGGATTTAATGAATGAAATAAACTAATGAACAAAAATAGATCCCTTATTTTTTCTTTGATTCATGCAGTTATTGAAACCTATGCGAATATGTCCTTTGTGACAAAGGTTATTATTCACATACCTTTGAAGTACTGGCGTTTTCAGTGTGGCTGATATGTCAGTTTTGTCCAAGACATGCTCAAATCCTGCAACTTAGAAGTCACTTCAGAGACGTTTAATACATTGCTTTTCTTCTTTCCATTGGATTTAATTAATAAAAGCTTAAGTATAGGCAGGGGTTGCAGTGGAAACCAAAATAAAACAAGATTATGTACATTGTTTGAAATTGATGTCAAAGCTGATGCCCAGTGTATAACTATGTATAACCTCCAGAAAATAAATGGTTGTATATACTTTAACTCGGTGACTTTGTCTAATTTATACAAAATTGCTACTCTGATACCTGAATTGACTGAATATATATATATTTAGCAACAATCACAGAACCTACTTAATCTTACCAACTGAATAATGAAAACCTCAAAAATTATTGAGACCTAATATTTTTAAATTTATTTCTCATGAACTAAAATGACTCATTTTATGCCCTCTTCACTTTTTGTTTCATATTCTTGACAAAAGTGACCATACAGACACCGTGTGTGTGCACATGCTCCTTCCCATAACATGTGTGCACATGTTGATCTGCATTCTAATCATTTTAATTTTAAATGTAAACTTTTGAATAAAATTTAATTTTCTTTGTTTTTGTTTCCTTGGCATTTACATGGATCTTTCCTTTATATTTTGCAGGTGATCTTCGGAAAAAATTTGGTAAATATCACTACCCTTCACTCCTATAACTCTTTAAGTACCTGCCAACATCCCTGCCTTTTATCTAGAGGCCATCCACAGGCTTACCCTTCTTCCCTTCTCTCTCCAATATTTTGGATTTGGTCTTCACCCATGTGAATATCTCCATTTCTTTTGCCTGATATTTCATCCTTTCCCATTCCTTCTTTACGGTAAACATTAGCTTCTTATATATCTGTAGATTTGTCATAGTTTCATTATTAATTTTGTAGTGATGAAGGGGATTAAATTGAAGTCGAATGTCTTTAATTGTATGAATGTTTTCTGAAATTCAGCTGTGACATCCTTTGAAGTTCAAGGGGACACTTTCTTTATTGTTATTTCAAAATCTATGTAAATTCAGATGTTATTTCTTGGTGTAGTATGTATTTTCATGTAAACTCTTTTATTCTATTTGATCATATTATTCAATTCTTCCCAAATATACAAAAATTTATACAATACTTTTGGCCATTTTTTCTTTCTATCACAATAATTTTCTTTCTTCATTTTTTCTCTTTTTTTGGTCATTTTCATTGACACAATTATTAACTATGTTCATTGGAATTCTTCTTAATGCTTTTAGAATGACTTCACAACTTAAGGGAAGGTCATTGATAATCTATTTCTCAACTGTGAAATTTTATGTTAGTGATATAAGAAGAACTTATCCTACCATAATCCTGAAGGAATTTTTAATAAAACACTAATTAGAAATTTATAGTTTTACCAAATCTATTCTAGTGATATATTCTAATTACATTTTTGTTTTTAGGGGAAATGGAATTTATCAATAAATCCTCACAGTTTGTATTAGGCTACAAATGGCTACTACTACAATAACACATTTGCAAAGATGGGTCCTTTCCTATGTGTTTCCTCAACACTTTTAAGTGTCTATCTTGGATATATGCACATGTTTGTATTTTATTCTGAAAACGGTGAAGGGCCAATGAAAGCCCAATGAGAGATGTTGTTTAACCCAGAGGAATTCCTATCTACCTCCTCTCATGGTGTCATTTTGAATCTTGGGTCCTTTGGCACCAAAGTGTGTATATAGGCAAAACTACATAAACTATGATTGCTGAGGTAAACTTTGTACCATATGGTTTCAATTCTCATAAATATGTGTCATTTTGAACCCCATAGAGCACTAAGAATTGTTTCAGATTTTTGTTCTTCTTCCTTCCTGACACTGTACTCTCATTTGGAATGATTTGGTGTTTTCTCCCTTTTATTTTTCCATTAGTGGGAAGAGAAAAAAGGTTTGCCTATAAACATTTCACTGTGTACCAGCCATGGTTTCATTATTTGTTCTATCTCTGTCAACAACTCTCAACATCTTGCTCAAAACCACTATATAGTCCTTAAATAGGATGTCCCAAAATTCACGCAAGATTTGAATTTTGAGTGAGCATTAACAACAACAACAAAAATAGAGCCTAATTTTCCTTGGTTTATTAAATGAGATTCTAATATCTGTTGCCCTTTGATTTCAATCCCTTCAATGATAAGCATTACCAAGTACCAATTATGGCCCAGGAGCAGGGACAATGAAGACCAAGGCTTTGTATATGTGCCAGCAAAGCCATGGAGGCCATTTACCCGATATGCTATTCCATACATAACCCTATGCTGTATATACTTTATGAATCAATAAAAATTTACAATTTTTAGTTATAAACCTGTGTTGTCTATCAAAATTACTTCTTGTGTGAATTTTGGGACACCCTTTATATGATTTTGTCATCAGACTATTGGTGGATTGCCCTTCTCCTTTGCTAGTGAGAGTGGGGCTCTTGGTGCCACTGGAATAAGCAGCTCTGGAGTCCCCAGTGGGAAAAGCAGATGTAGTAGAAAGCTTTATTTGGATGGAATTAGTCCCACTTCCCTTAGGCCAGTCCTGGAAAAGGTGCAGCTGGGGATTCAGCAGAGCTAAAAGCAAAGCCAGAGCTCAGAGTTTCCCTTCCATGGTGGAGCTGGGTCCGATGTAGCATCAGGCTAGCTCCAGTCTATCAGTCCATTGCATGTGTGGTCTTCATGGCTGTGGGCCATGTGGGCGACTGCGAAGTGTGAGCGCCCCATATGCCAGGAGTCAGGTGTGAGCAGCAAGAGTACAGGAGAAGAGATAGGAACTCATTTGTTAAGGAGCTGAAATATAAAATATTCCTGAGCTGCAGTGGCCACGCCTATTCTGGCCAATGATTTATTTCCAGCTGTGACTGTCAGATCTTCCCTATGCCACCCAGACTTTTTGGGCATGACTATATTATCCAGCCTTCAGAACTGGGTAAAATACAATATCAATCTGTCCTGTTAATCTTTCCACTGAAGTCTCCTTCTTCATTATTCATTCAATTTACTTGATTTTATTTCTGTGATTTCTCCTGTTGATGCAAACATTTGTGTCAACTAAATTTTATTACTGATCTGTCTCTAAAGGATGGGCATTTGCAAAGTTTCTAAAGTGTCCATCTGCTTCAACATATGATCAGTCTTTCCATTTATATCCACATTCACCTTCACTTGATATTTAAATCTTTTCATTTCATGTGATTTAATTAAGAAGTATATATTTAAGCACTAATGAAAGTTGTTTATACATATTTCTTAACAGACAATTTGTTTTAGCTAGCAAACCAAATGATAATAGCTCAAGTAATGTAACAATAGACTAAGAACATTTTTGAAAGGTAACCATCACAAAATATATTCCAATATTTTAAATTCAGGAAATAAATTTAATAACTTTTAGAAGGGGGGGAAACAATACTCTCTGGATATAAGTGAATTCCCATTCACTTTATATGTGAGTGTCTGTGTGCCGTGTGTGTGTTTATCTACACTGAAATATACATATTAAGAATAAAAATATTGAAACAAATTGAATTGTCTTAGTGTTTCTTTTTCAAGATATTTAATTGATCTCTTCATGTTGTTTTTCAGAAGCACCACTTTAAATTAATGGTAATTTTGGGGGAGCCCATTGCTCCCAATCCTCTTTAAATGACCAGTATATTTATTAATATCCCCTGCCTTTTATACTGTCAGCCATCCTTTGACTTCCTCTTCCAGAATTCTGCCCTCTCTTTCACAACAAATTGGTTACGGGCTTCTCCCACAATTAGGTCCCTCCATTTCAATTTCCAGCCTTCCATTTTTTTTCCCGTTTCTCCTTCTCCTTCTCCTTCTCCTTCTCCTTCTCCTTCTCCTTCTCCTTCTCCTTCTCCTTCTCCTTCTCCTTCTCCTTCTCCTTCTCCTTCTCCTTCTCCTTCTCCTTCTCCTTCTCCTTCTCCTTCTCCTTCTCCTTCTTCTTCTTCTTCTTCTTCTTCTTCTTCTTCTTCTCTTTTCCCTAAAATTTTGTCCTTATCACCATTGGATATTTCTGTTTACCCAATTTGTTACAGTTTCCCTTAGAAGTTGGTAGCATGAAGTGTGTTAGGTTGATAGACACATGGTTTGCATTATATTTATCTTTCTGGAACACATTCAAAGATTGTACCACTCATACCTCCATACTAGAGTGCCCATTACTATATCAATAATGTTCTTATGATCTTAAGGATTGCAAATACTTCTAAAATTTCAGATTAAAGTTTTACTATACATTGTTTTTCAAACCTCTGAAAATTCTGCTGTTATTCCTTGACCAAAGATGAACTTGAGGCATATTATTTTCCCTGACCTCAAGCACATTGCCCAAGTGATTGCAATGTACAAACATTGCCCCTGATTATTCTTGGAAGATTTTTTCCAAACATAGTAACTGCAATTATGGTTTTGCCTTTTCAATGATACAACTATCATTTTGGAAAACTAATTTCTGATTAATATTTACAGAAGGATTTCACTTGTGAGGAAGAAAACGGCAATTTAATCTCTAAAACAATAATGTCACTTAACTTTTCCTCCTCTATTATTATTCTTTCTTTATTGTTGACAGATGTCCCAAAAGGGAAGCCAATTTAATATACATTTTTGTATACCTATTCATAGTCTTCTCTGAACCTTGTAACCCCCTCCTCAACTACCAATGGTCATCATCTCTAATCCAACATTTCCATATTTTTACATAATTATTCCTAATCCTATATAATAAAAGAGAAACATGCAAATTACCCATTATTCTGCCACTCTGCTACACCCACCAGCCAATCAGAGCGACTATGCAAATTAACCCAGCAAAGATGGTGGTTAATTTGCATATGCAGGTGCAGAGTGAAGACTGAGATGACTAAAGATGGTGGCAGCAGTAGTAGCCATTTGTAGCCTAATACAAACTGTGAGGATTTATTGATAAATTCCATTTCCCCTAAAAACAAAAATGTAATTAGAATATATCACTAGAATAGATTTGGTAAAACTATAAATTTCTAATTAGTGTTTTATTAAAAATTCCTTCAGGATTATGGTAGGATAAGTTCTTCTTATATCACTAACATAAAATTTGCAAAGATGGGTCCTTTCCTATGTGTTTCCTCAACACTTTTAAGTGTCTATCTTGGATATATGCACATGTTTGTGCCAAAAACTTTCAAATTGTACATACCTGTATATATAAAAACCCAGAGACTGGAACGCCATAACGACCAGAATGACCGTTCACTATGACGCCCACTGTGGCCAGCAAACCAGCCCAATGGGGGGGGGGGGGGCAGGCCAACCTCCTGCAGTGCCAGTCCCTAGCAGCCCCGCTCCTAATCAGCATGTCCCACCCCAATAGGAGGCATGGCCCGCCAGCCAACCACTTGCAACACGCCCCCTCCAGCCTAGCCCTTGATGGGCCCCCACCACCCCAATCAGTCCGCAGCCCCTTTCTCTGCCCGGCCCCACCCAGATTGGCTCCCCCACCTCAATCAGTGGTAGGGCCAGTCAACCAACTGCCTGTGGCCCCTTCCCTAGGCCACTGGCCCCCAAACATCTCCCCCACCCCATTCAGGGGTGGTGCCTGCTGCTCCCAATGACGACAGGCCCTCCCCAAGGCCGGCCCCACCCCTCACCAGCCCCCAGCACCCAATTGGCCTGGTTAGGCGGTAATCAGACTCTCAGGCAGAAGCAGTTAGGGGCAATCAGGCAGGCAGGTGAGCGGTTTGGAGCCAGCAGCCCCAGATTGTGAGAGGGATGTCTGACTGTGGGATCGGGCCTAAACAGGCAGTTGGATATCCCCCAAGGGGTCCCAGATTGGAGAGGGTGCAGTCTGGCCTGAGGGAATTTCATGCACTGGGCATCTAGTATATATATATATATATATATATATAATTATTTGGTCAATTGTGAACATGAAGTTTATTCTTCCATTGCCTTTGTACACATTACCTATATACTCACAAGTATACAAATATTTACAAGGGAATAATTTTATATACAACCACATCACCTGTGTTTTTCCTTTTGCTTTTTGATTAACCCAATTTTAATACTACTAAACTGCAATCTTTGTTAATATGTGATGGAGCATCTTATATCAATTGGAATGTTCACTGATTATATATTTCTCAAGATTCAAAATTCCCCCTGAAAGTCTGGGAAATCAATTACCTTGGAATGATCTACAAGATTTTTTTCTACTACACAACTATAAGTGTTAGAGCTTTAACACATTCTTGGGAATGCCATTATTTTCATGATCATTTTAATTTTAAAGGGACTACATTTCAGGAATTTATCAATTTAATATGTATAAATGGCTTTGTATGATTGCTGCTACGTGCACAATTTTGAACAGATCGTTCCTTTACTCTTTTCTTTCTTGTCTCTTTCTTCATCCTGATATTTACATTGATATTCTCATTTTGTTTTTCAGAAGGACCAAAGGAATATATTGGTAAATATTTAAAACCGTTATTCCCAATCTTCTTTATATGACCAGTACCTTGTTTCTTTAAAATCCTCTGCCTTTTGCACTGTCGGCCATTCTTTAACTTACACTTCTACATTTCTACCCTTCCTTTCACAATAAATTGGTTATGGGCTTCTCCCACAATTAGGTCCCTCCATTTTAATTTTCCAGTTTTCCTTTTTTTCTATTTATTTTTTTTATTCCATACAATTTTTTCCTTGTTACCATTGTATATTTCTGTATACCCAATTTGTTACAGTTTTCCTGATAAGTTGGCAAGATGAAGGGCTTAGGTCCATAGGCACATCTTTTGCATTTTATTTAGTTTTCCTGAATACATTCAAAGATTGTACTCCTGTCAGCCATCCATCCTGGAGCGCCCTTTACTATACCACTGGTATTGTCCTAACCTTAAGGGATGCAAATAATTCTAAAATTTCTGAGTAAAGTTTGACCATATACTGTTTTCCAAAGCCTGTGTACATTTTGTTATCATTCCATGGTTCAGGCCTATTATTTTCCCTGCCCTTGGACACATTGTCCAAATGATTGCAATGTATAAACATTGCCCATGATTATTCTCAGAAGATTTCTTTCCAACCATAGTAACTGTTCTTATGGTTTTGCATTTTCAATGAAACAATTTTCATTTTGGGAAATTAATTTCTGGTTAATATTTATAGAAGCTTTTACAAGTCAGAAAATGTTAAATTATATATGCCCTCAATTCTCAATTTTTTTATTTGAAAATTATGGTCAGTAATAACCTAGAATGCTGCCAAAGGATTAACTTACAATGGAAATAAAACTGAGAACTTTAGCATCTCTTTGTATTGATAATTTTTAATGATAATGATTTTCATATTATTTCATTTCAAGAGTATATTGATGTAATTATATATGAATTAGGCTTTAGAAGTCTGCTGCTATAGATAGTGTTTCAGAATGATGTGTACTTTTACTTTTTTATTTCACTCTTCTTTTACATAATTCTCTTGTACATGAGTTTGATATTTCATTTTATTCTTAAGTTGGTGGAAGGCCCAATGCAAGATCAATGATACATTGGAGTAGATATATGATTGATATATGGCATGTCCACCTCACTGTTTAGAGGCAGTGGTTTTTCAGCTCCTTGTATGTTATCATATCCAATCACAGTCTCCTTGGCAACAGGAATGTGTGGAAGTTAAGTAAAGTTTCCTGGCATTTGGGGGATGATCTTTGAACTCTGTGAGTCCAATTCTCAGAAATGCATGTCAAGGTGGATGGATGCAGAGAATATTGTGTTGAGAGAAATAAGACAGAAAAAGACACACACCACGTGATTTCCCTTATATGTGGAATCTAAAGAAAATAAACAAACCAATAACTGAGGCAGATCCATAAACAAAGAGAAGATTTTTATTGTTTCTAGAAGCAGAAAGTGAGAATTGGATGAAAAATATGAAAGCATTATGTAGTAAAATTGGTATTTACACAATAGTCTCCGGAATGTAAACTACAGTATAGGGAATTCAGTCCATTTTTAAAAACGTGGTCATAAATTTTATGAATTCAAATGAAAGAAGCAAAAAGATGGGATAATATATATTTTCCATTTTTATTGTGGAAAGCATTACATAGGTCCTCCTTTCCCCCCATTAACCGATTCCAGCCTGCTCTGGTTCCCGCTCCCCCAGATCATCACCATCCCATTGCCTATGTCCACCGGTTAGACACATATGCATACAAGTTCATTGGTTGTTCTCTTCCCACCCACTCTCCCTTGCCTTCCCTCTGAGACTCAACAGTCTGCTCATGCTTCTATGTCTCTGGGTCTATTTTTGTTCATAGGTTATTTAGTTCATTAGATTCCACATATGAATGAGATCATGTGATACTTATCTTTCCCTGACTGGCTTATTTCACTGAACATAATACTCCTCAGGTCCATCCATGCTGTCACAAATGGTAGGAGTTATTTCCTTTTTATTGCTGTGTAGTATTCCATTGTGTAAATGTGCCACAGTTTTTTTATTCATTCATCTGCTGATGGGCACTTGGTCTGTTTAATCAATAATATTTTAAGCGCTAGCAGGTTTGGCTCAGTGGATAGAGCATTGGACTACGGACTGAAAGATCCCGGGTTGATTCTGGTCAAGGGCACATGATCGGGTTGTGGGCTTGATCCCCAGTAGGGGGCGTGCAGGAGGCAGCCAATCAATGATTCTTTCATTATTGATGTTTCTATCTCTCTTTCCCTGTTCCTTCCTCTTTGAAGTCAGTAAAGTATATTAAAAAATAAATAAATAAGATGGTGAATCACTATTGACAAAATATTTTAAAAATAATAATATTTTAATAACTACATATGGTCCCAGATGAGTACTAGATTTATCAGACATATCACTTTGCAAGTTATATCTATGTCTAATAACTGGGTTGTGCATATGAAAATAATGTAATATTATACATCCACTATAAAAATTGTAAAATATTGTAACCTTTTTAAAAAAGAAAAATAATTTTGAAAGATATGCATGTGTATTAGGAAGAAGAGACACATATGGAAGTTTTTAAATTTTTGTACCTCTTTTTGACACTTGCATTCATTTGGAATTAATGTTGCTTTCTTCCTTCTACTTTTGAGGAAGAAAAAGGCAAGTTAATTTTTTAAAATAATAATATAACTAACCTTTTCACCTCCAATATTATTTTTTCTTTATTTTGATACTATCACAGATGTCTCCAAAGGTAAGTCAATATAATCTAAATGTTTGTGTACCTAGTCATGGTCCTATCTCTTACTTGTAACTTCCTCTTCAATTTCCAATGAACATCATCCCAATCCAACATACCCATATTTTCACATAATTATTTCTCCGTGCTTATCTTTCAAACGGAAGGTTGCCATTTTCCTTTGCTATTCAACAATAACCATTATTGCTTATTTTAATTGTTTGTTTTATTATCTATATAGATATTTTGAGTCAAGTAAATTTTACTTTTCATATACCTCTACCATATTGTTATACTCCATGAGACTGATGTCAAAATTTGTCCAAGATATGGCTATGTCAATTCATTTACCCAACTGATTGTCATGTAATATTTCATTTCTCTTTTTAATTTCATAGAATTTAGTTAAGCAGTGTTTTACTTAGTTGGTAGTTAAAATATAAATTCACATAACACAAGGTTGGTATAAATGTTGTAAATAGAGTGTTCTATAATATAATGCTGTTGTATATCTACAGGTATTGGTTAAAGATTTTGTAATTTATAGTTTGTGGCTACTGCATACAATGTAGCTTCTGCAAACAATAATTGACTATACACATTAATTAAACCAAAAACTTACAAATCATACAGATTGAACAAGAAAATGCTAATGCTAAAATACATAAGAAATACTTTAATAGGCAACCTTGAGAATTATTATTTCCATGTTTCTATATTTCATTTAATATACTCATTTTATCATCATTTTCATTTTAAAAAGAATACTCCCTGGAAAATACTGTGTTCTCAACCACCATTTTGTGCATGTGTGTGTGTTTGTGTGTGATTATGCGTGTGCCAATGTGCAATGTTGTGCATGTATGTTTATTTACAACCTGAAGGGATTACTTTTAAATAGAAATTTGCATGGAATTTGACTTTTATTACTATTTATTTTTACAATGTTTACATTTTCTGTTTATTTTGTTTTTCAGAACAACCTGTGGAGATACATGGTAAACATTCTATAACCTTTGTACTCCTGACTCTAACAAAATGCCTGGTTTAAACTTCAGCTTATTCTTTTTCTCAGGAAAAAAAAGCTATAGTTTCATTAACTTGGTGAGTTAAAGAGCATTAGATTGACAGGCACATGGGCAGGTTCACATTCTGTCTGCTTTCTAGAACACATTGAAATATTGGATAACATCATAATTCCTTGTTTGATTGAGTAAGTGATACTTTCCTGATTGTTCGAGATGCCAAGATAATCCTCTAATATACTGAGTGAACTTAATCTATTTCCTTTCAATATCATTATAGATTTACTAGAGGCCCAGTGGAAGAAATTTGTGCACTGGGGGGTGGGGGGTGTCCCTCAGCCCAGCCTGCACCCTCTCCAATCTGGGACCCATCAGGGGATGTCTGACTGTCGCCCCCAACTGCCATATGGGATCAGGCCTAAACCAGCAGTGGGACATCCCTCTCACAATCTGGGACTGCTGGCTCCCAACTGCTCACCTGCCTGCCTGTCTGATTGCCCCTAAACTCTTCTTCCAGCCAGCCTGATCACCCCCAAACCACTCCCCTGCCAGCTTGATCGATGCCTAACTGCTCCCCTGCTGGCCCAATTTCCGCCACTGCCCTCCACTGCCAGCCCCGTTACCCTTAACTGCCATCCTCTGCAGGCCTGATTCCCCCCCAACTTCCTTCCTTCCACTGCAGGCCTGGTCCCCCCCAAATTGCCCTCCCTCCCCTGCAGGCCCAGTCACCCCCTGCTGCCCTCCCCTGCAGGCTATCTTGTGGCAGCCTACTTGTGACCACATGGGGGTGGCCATCTTGTATGTGGGTGTGATGGTCATTTTGCATATTACCTCTTTATTATATAGGATATATAGGTATACATAAATATCATTCAGTGTCTAGTGTGAATATGAGACTTATTCTTCAACTGACCTTGTGCACATTTCCAATGAGTTTACAGGTATAAAATTTTTTTTCCAGGAAATAATTTTTTAAACAACCTTACCTGTATTTTCTCTTTTCCTTTTTGAATAGCACAATTTTAATGCCATTGAACTGCAATGTCTGTTAATATGTAATTGATCATTTTATATCAATGGTAATGTTCAATGATTATATAGTTCTCAAGATTCAAAATTCCCACTGAAAGTCTTGAAAATCAATTAGTGTGGACTGATCCAAAATATTTCTTCTACAACACAAGCATACATTTTAGATCTTTAACACCCTCTTGGAAATGCCATTATTTTCATGATCATTTTAACTTTAAAGGGAATAGATTTTAGGAATATATCAATTTAATATGTGTAGGCAGCTTTTTATGATTGCTGCTACGTGCACAATTTTGAACAGATGGATTTTTTACCTTTTTCTTTCCTATATCTTTCTTCATCCTAATCTTTACATTGATCTCCTCATTTTGTTTTTCAGAAAGACCACATATATGTAATAGTAAGTATTCTAAAACCATTATTCCCAATCCTTTATAAATGATTAGAATCTTCTTTCTTTAAAATTCTCTGCCTTGTACACTGTCTACCCTCATTTGACTTACACTTCTGAATAGATATTCATGAATTTCTCCCATATTAGTTTTTTCCATTTCAATTCCCCAGCCTTCCAGTCTTTCTATTTCTTCTTATTTTTTTTTATCCCATACCATTTTTTTCCTTATAACCATTGGCAGATCCCAATTATTTATAGTTTCCCTAAAAATTAAGTAAGATTAAGGGTATTAGCTTAATATGCAGATGATTTTCATTTTTTAAATCTATCGGTAAAATATTTAAAGTTTGTACCACTACCATTCTTTATCATTCCTTGATGAAGAATAAACTTGACCTGGGGGGTGAGGAGGAAGGGAGTGAGCTGGAAGAGGTTAATGGGAGAAAAAGGAGAACCTACATAATACTTTCAACAATAAATTTTTTTAAAAAAACAATTAACTTGAAGCTTATTTTCCCTATCCATGGACACTTTGTTCAAATAATTGCAATGTTCAGATATTTCCCATGATAATTTTTATAAGACTTTCTTCTAACCATAGTAATTTTTATTATGAATTTGAATTTTTAATGACACAATTATCTAGCCAGAATATATGTCTCTATTCTCAATTTTATGTAAACAACATGGGAGGTAATAATCAAGAATGCTGCCACTGGCTTAATTTACAACAAAACATATAAAACTAAGAGCTTTAACATGTCTTTGTAATGACAATTTTTTAATGATAATGATTTTCAAGGGGATTTCATTTCAAGAGTATATTGATTTAACTGTATAAGTATCAAGTTTTATATGACTGCTGCTACAGATAGTGTTTCTTTATATAGTTTTATTGATTTCAGAGGGAGAGAGAGATAGAAACATCAATGATGAGAGAGAATCATTGATCGGCTGCCTCCTGTATGACCCCAACTGGAGATCGACCATGCAACCCGGGCATGTGCCCTGACCAGGAATTCATCCATGACCTCCTGGTTCATAGGTCAACACTCAACCACTGGGCAACACCAGCAGGGCAGCTACAGATAGTGTTTTGAAATGATGCTACTTTTACTTTTCCATTTCTCCTCTCTTTTTAAATAATTCTCTTTCGTGATTTTCATTTTATTCTGAAATTCGTAAAAGGCTCAATGCTAGAACAATGAATGCTGCATCGTATTCTACTCAATTGTTTAGAGAGAGTAGTATTCTAGCTCCTTGTAGGTTGTTATTTCCAATCATAGTCCTTTTGAAAATAGGAATGTATGAAAGTTAAATAAAATTTCCTCAAAGTGAAGGGACTTTTTTTGTTTTGTTTTAACACAGTGGTTCCAATGGTCAGAAACACATGTCAGCATGATGAATCTAGAAAGTACTGTGCTGAGCTGAGAGAAATAAGCCAAACAGAGGAAGTCACATATGGTTTCATTTATATGTGGACTCTAAAGAGGAAAATAAACAAATCTACAAAATTGAGGCAGATACATAAATACAGAAAACATTTTGATGTTTTCCAGAAAGGTGGGGTGAGAAGTAGGTAAAAAATATGAAGGCATTAAGTAGTAAAAATTGGTATTTAGACAATGTTCTCAAGGAGGTAAAGTACAATATAGGAAATGTAGTCAATAATATTGTAATAACTAGATATGGTACAAGATGAATACTGGATTTATCAGACATATCATTTTACAATTGATATCTATGTCTAGTAACTGGGTTGTACACATGAAAGTAATGTATTATTGTACATCAAGTATAAAAAATTTGATCCAATATTTTTAACATTTTTTAAATAAGAAAAAGAAAAAGATATGCATGTGTATTATGAGGAAGAGACACATAAGGGAGAGGTCAATGGGGGTAAGGGAAACATATGTAATAGTTTCAACAATTAAGAATTAAACAAAAAGTAAGAAAAAATAAAATAAAAGGCTTCCTAATTGGGGGGAAAAAGAGAAGTTTTTACAATTTTGTACCTGATTTTGACATTTGCCTTCATTTGGACATAATCATTGCTTTCTTCTACTTTGTGAAGAAGAAAAAGGCAAGTCAAAATTTTAATAGTAACATAACTAACTTTTTCCTTGAATTTTTTTTTATTATTGACACTATTAAAGATGTCCCCAAAGAAAAGCAAATTTAATGTATTCTTTTTGTACCTACTCATGTTCTTATCTCTTACTTGTAACTTACTCTTCAACTATAAGTGATCATTATCCCAAATCCAACATACTCATATTTTTACATAAATTTTCCTCAATACTTATCTTTCAACCTATTGGTAGTCATTTTCATTCATTATTCAATTGTATCCCACTATTACTTGTTTGAATTATTTGTTTTTTATCTATAGAGATACTCCTTTGAGTGGGGTAAATTTTATTTTTCATACACCTCTACCATATTATAATCCTTTATAATAAAAGCTTAATATGCTAAGTGTCCAGTTGTCCAGTCGTCCATTGAACCAATCAAAGTGTAATCCTATATGATAAACATGTAATATGCAAATTAACCCTCACAAGATGGCTGACTAGCACCAGGCTGGCAGAGGGGTTAGTGAGGAATGGCCAAACGACTGAGAAAAAGGCTGTGTGGGGTGATAAGGCCAACAGGGGCGGGGGCCTGTGACGGGTGACCAGGCCAGCGGGGGGCAATTGGGAGCAACCAGGTCAGCGGGGAGGGGGCAGTAAAAGGTGACTAGGCTGGCAGGGGTACAGTTAGTGGTGACCAGGCCAGTGGGGGTGTTGCAGTTGGGGGTGACCAGGCTGGCGGGGGGGGGGCAGTTGGGGGTAATTAGGCTGGCAGGGGGGCAGTTAGGGGTGACCAGGCTGGCATGGCAGGCAGTAAGGGGTGACTAGGCCAGTGGGGGGAGGCAGTTCAGAGCAACCAGGCTGGCAGGGAGGGGGCAGTTGGGGGCAACCTGGCTGGCAGCAGCAGGAAGTTGGGGGTGACCAGGGTAGCAGGGGGGCATTTAGGGGTGACTAAGCAGTTAGGCAGGCAAGCAATTAGGAGCCAGCACTGCAGGATTGTAAGAGGGATGTCTGACTTCCAGTTTAGACCTGATCCCAGGGATTGGGCCTAAACTGGCAGTCAGGCATCCCCCGAGGGTCCCGGATTAGAGAGGGCTCAGGCTAGGCTGAGTGGACTCCCCCCTTGCATGAATTTTGTGCACAGGGCTTCTAGTATGCTAATGATATGCTAAGGCTGCACAACCGCTCACTATGGTGTGCACTGACCACCAGGGGGCAGACAGTCAACTGGTTGGCCACTTGCTATGACATGCACTGACCACCAGGGAGCAGATGCTCTGACCGCTGGGTTAGGTTGCTACTGGGGTCCAGTTGTTTAGGACTGAGCGAGACAGGTTGGACCCGCCCTGAAGCCCTCCCATGGTTCCTCCCCATTTCTGATTTTGCACCAGTGGGATCTCTCAGCCTGGCCTGTGCCCTCTCACAATCCGGGACCACTCAGGGGATGTGAGAGAGCTGATTTCAGCTCGATCCCCCAAGCCAGGCCAAGGGACCCCACTGGTGCACAAACTTGTACACCAGGCCTCTAGTACTCAATAATGCTGATGTCAAAATTTCTCCAATATATGCCTATGTCAGTTCATTTATCCAGTTGATTGTTATGTAATACTTTATTTCTCATTTTTTTCATGGAATTTACTTAAGAAGTGCTTCATTTAGCTAGTAGTTAAAATATAAATTCACATAATACAAGATTGTTAAAATGTTGCAAATAGAGTGGCCTAAGAATATAATCCTGTTGCACTTCTATATGCTTTGGTTCAAGATCCTCTACTTTACTGTTTGTGGCTACTGTACACAACATAGCTACTGCAAACACTAGATTTGACTAGACACATTAATTAAACCAATGAACTTATAAAGTTTCCACATTGAGAAATAAAAAACTAATTAATGTCAAAAAGGATAAGAAATACTTTAATAGGCAACTTTGAGAAATATTATTTGCATGTTTCCCTTATTTTAGTTAATGTACTCATATTGTGATCACTTTTACTGAGTTCTCAACCACTGTATTGTGCAGCTGTGTGTGTCTGTGTGATTTTGTATGTGCCCATATACAATGTTGTGCATGTGTGTTTATTTGCAACCCAATGGGATTACTTTTAAATAGATATTTGCATGAAATTTGAGTTTTATTCTTATTTCCTTTACAAAATTTTTACATTGATCTTTCTCTTTTGTTTTTCAGAAAATACAGGGAAAACATTTGGTAAATGCTTTATAAAATTCTTACTCTGAACCCCACCCAATTAAATGGCTGGTTTTATACTGTCTTTATATTCTCATCTATCAATCTACATGCCTTACCTTTCCCTCTTCAATTAATTTGCAAAATCTTCTGTCATGTTAAGTCTCTCTAATTTGATTTTCCAAATACCATATATTTCCATTTCTTTTTATGCATCACATGCCATTGTTTTGCTATCAACATTGGCTTTTTCTGGTTTTCATTAACAATCTATAGCAGTGATGGTGAACCTTTTGAACTTGGCATGTCAGCATTTTGAAAAACCCTAACTTAACTCTGGTGCCGTGTCACATATAGAATTTTTTTTGATATTTGCAACCATAGTAAAAAACAGATTTATATTTTTGATATTTATTTTATATATTTAAATGCCATGTAACAAAGAAAAATCAACCAAAAAAATGAGTGCGTGTGTCACCTCTGACACGCATGCTCATAGGTTCGCCATCACTGATCTATAGTTTCGCTAAGTTGGTGAAATAAAGAGCATTTGATTGACTTTTAATTGCCTTATCTTTTTGGGAGAATGTAATTACTTCCATGTTTGGGTGATCAAGAAATGAAAGAGATAGGAAAAGAACTATTTAACATGCTGAGTAAACTTTGCCCATTTCCTTTATAAAAAATTATTTATATTGGTATGTATGTATAGAAAAGGCTAAGCAAATGGCTGACCTGCCGACTGGCTGGTAGGTATGATGCACACTGACCACCAGGGGAAAGATGCTCAATGCAGGAGCTGCTGAGCTGCTGTGACTTGGCAGCAGAGGTTCTCAGGTGATGCACCCCAGAACCAGAGAGGAGGAAGCCCTATTCCTTGCAAGGCCATGTGACTCCATTTTTGGGCATGGATTATGTTGTTGCTGGGGCACTGTCGGCCCAGAGTCTGGTTTACTGCCAAGCTTCTGTGACCTCAGGCATCTTTTGAGCCGGCGCTGCCCCAGGTATTGCTGGCCAGGGATGGACCACAGGAGGTTGGCTCCAGGGCGTGCCCAGCCTGACTCACCCAGAACCACCCCGCTGGCCATTGGTAATTAATTTCTAGGTCACAAATATATATATATAGATAGATAGATAGATAGATAGATAGATAGATAGATAGATAGATAGATAATTGTTGATAGCATTACATATATCTCTCATTTCACCCACCTCCTCCAAACCCTTACTACCCCCCTCAGGTCTTCACCTACTACCCCTTTCTGTGAGATATGCATATAAATATGTAGCTTCTTTGGTTTATCTCTTCTCATCCCCACATCCCCACATTCAGGTATGGCAGTCTGATGCCTCCATTCTTTGAGGCTTATTTTGTTGGTCAATTCAATTTGTTCATTAGATTTCACAAGTAAGTGAAATCATATGATATTTGCCTTTCTCAGATTGACTTATTTCAATTAGCATAGTATTTTCCAGACCCATCTATGCTGCCCCAAAGGGTAAGAGAGCCCTCTTTTTATAGCTGCATAGTATTCCATAGTGTAAATATCCCACAGCTTTTAAAATCATTCATCTACTGATGGGCACTTGGGGTGTTTCCAAAATCTTAGCTATTGTAAATAATGTTATGGACACATGGGTGCATATATTCATTCTGACTGGTGTTTTGGGGTTTTTTAGGACACATTCCCAGAAGTGGGATCGCTGGCTCAAACAAAAGATTCATTTTTAATTTTTTGAGGAAACTCTATATTGTTTCCCATAGTGGCTGCATCAGTCTGCATTCCCATCAGCAGTGCACTAGTGTTCCCTTTCTCCACATCCTCAACAGCACTTGTTGTTTATTGGCTTATTGATGATAGCCATTCTGGCAGGTGTGGGCTGATATCTCCTTGTGGTTTTAATTTGAAATTCTCTGATGATTAGTGACATTGAGCATTTTTCTTATCTCTTGGCCATTAAAGAGAAATGTCTATTGAGGTCTTCTACCCATTTTTTATTGGATTATTTCTCTTCCTTTATTGAGTTGTATGAGTACCTTATATATTTTGGATATTAACCCTTTTTCAGACATATCATTGGCAAATATTTTCTCCCATATAGTAAGTTCCCTTTTCATTTTGATGGGTTTCCTTTTGCTGTGCAGAAGCTTTTTTATTTTGATGCAGTCCCATTTGTTTATTTTCTCCTTCATTTCCTTTGCCCTAGGAGATGTAACTGTAAACATATTGCTACCTTAGATGTCTGAGATTTTATTACCTATGTTCTCCTCTAAGATTTTTATGGTTTCATACCTTACATTTCAGTCTTTTATCCATCTTGAGTTTATTCTTGTATATGGTGTAAATGGTGGTCTAGTTTCTTTTTTTTTTTTTTTTTTTTTTTTTTTTTTTTGCATATGTCTGTCCAGTTTTCCCAATACCATTTGTTGAAGAGAAAGTCTTTATTCCATTGTATGTTCTTGCCTCCTTTGTCAAATATTAATTGATTATAATTCTGGTGTCTCTGTTCTTTTCCTTTAGTCCATATGCCAGTTCTTGTGCCAGTACCAGGCTATTTTGGTTATAATGGCTTTGTAGTATAGTTTAATATCCTTCCTATTTTATTCTTCTTTCTCAAGATTGCTGCAGTATTCAGGGTCCTTTTAGGTTCCACATACATTTTTGGAGTATTTTTTCTAGCTCTGTGGTATTTTAATAGGGGTTGCATTGTATCTATAGATTGCTTTGGGTAGTAAAGCAATTTTAATGATGTTAATTCTGCTAATCCATGAACATGGTATATGTTACCATTTGTTTGTATCTTCCTTTATCATTTTTTTTCAATGTCCTATAGTGTTCCAAGTACAAATCTTTTACTTCCTTGTTTATTCCTAATCATCTTGACTTTTTTGTTGCATTAGTAAACTGTATTTTTTTTCTTTCTGAGAATTCATTATTGGTGTATAAAAATGCCAGTGATTTCTAAATGTTTATTTTGTACCCTGCTACCTTGCCAAATTCATTTAGTAAGTCTAGTAGTTTCCTGGTGTAGTATTTAGAGTTTTCAATATCATATCATCTGCAAATAATGAGAGTTTCATGTCCTCCTTTCCAATTTGGATCTCTTTTATCTCTTCCTTTTGTCTGATCGCTGTGACTAGGACCTCCAGTGCTATGTTGAATAAGAGTGGTAAAAGTGGGATGTCCATGTCTTGTTCCCGTTCTTAGGGGAAGTGGTTTTAGTCTTTGCTCACGAGTATGAAGTTCATTGTAGGTTTGTCAAGTATGGTCTTTATTATGTTGAGATATGATTCATCTATTCCCACTTCACTGAGAGTTTATTAAAAGAGGGTGCTGGATTTAGTAGAATCATTTTTTTTGGCATCTATTGATATGATCATGTGATTTTTATCTTTCAATTTGTTTCTGTGATGTATCACATTTATTGATCTGTGAATATTGTGCCAGGCTTGCATCCCCAGAATAATCATGATGTATGATATTTTTAATATATTGCTAGATCTGATTTGCTAATATTTTGTTGAAATTTTTAACATTTGTGTTCTTCAGGGATATTGGCTTGTAATTCTATCTTTGTTTTGTTTTTGTTTTTGTTTTTGTTTTTGTTTTTTCTGGTTTTGGAATTCAGATAATGGTTGCTTTGTTAAAAGAGCTCAAAAGTGTTCTTTTCTTTTTAATTTTTTTGGAATAGTTTGAAGAGGATAGGTGTTAATTCTTCTTCGAATGTTTGGTAAAATTCTCCTATATATTCATCTGATCTAGGACTTTTGTTTGCTGGAAGTTTTTTAAATACTTTAATTTTATCAGTTGTTATTGGTCTACTATGATTTTCTGAGTCTTTCTGATTGAATTTTGAAAGATTGTATGTTTCTAGGAATTTGTCCATTTTGCCCAGGTAGTACAGTGTGTTGGCATATAGTTGTTCATAGTTTTGCTTCCAATCCTTTGTATTTCTATGGTGTCCATTGTTATATCACCTCTTTAATTTCTGATTTTATTTATTTGAGTCCTCTCTCTTTGTTTCTTGATGAGTCTGGCAGAAGGGCCATCAATCTTCTTTTCAAAGAACCATCTCTTAGATTTAATGATCTTTGTACTCTTTGTTTAGTCTCTATGTCATTTATTTCTGCTCTGATCTTTATTATGTTCTTCCTCCTACTTCCTCTGGATTTTTTTTGCTGTTCTCTTTATAATTCATTTAGTTGTAGGGTTAGATAGTTTATATGTGCTTTTTCTTGATTACTGAGGTAAGCCTGTTATGCTATGAACTTCTCTCCCAGGACTGCTTTTGCCATGTCCCATAGATTTTGGGTGGTGGTGTGTTCATTTTCATTTTTTTTCATGAACTTTTTAATTTCTTGCTTGATCTCATTGGTAACCCATTCATCCTTCCTATATAATAAAATTGTAACATGCAAATTGACCCTAATGGCAGGACTGCTCAACCAGTTACTATGAGGCACACTGACCACCTCTCAGTCTCTTTCCCTAGACGGCAGGCTCTGATCTCCTGATGGCGAACCAGCAATCGGGGGTGGGTGGCGGTGGGAGCGGGGCCGGCTGTAGGCAGCTGGGGAAGATGGCCCTAATCACAGGCCAGGTCTAGGGACAGTATCCACTCACGAATTTCGTGCACTGGGCCTCTAGTTGTTTAATAACAGGCTATTTAGACTCCAGGTATTTGAGTCTTGTTTTTGTTTGTTTGTTTGTTTTAATTATAGTTGATTTCTAACTTCATGCCAGTGTGATCTGAAAAGATGCTTTGTATTAAATCCATCTTTTTGAATTTGTATAGACTTGTTTTGTTCTAGAACACATGGTCTACCTTTGATAATGTTCCATGTGCACTTGAAAAGAATGTATATTCTGTTGCTTTGGGGTGAAATGTACTGTAAATATTGGTTAGATTCATCTCATCTAGTATGCCATTTAAGGTCTCTGTTTTCTTGTACATGTTTTGTCTGGAACGTCTACCCAGTGATGAAAGTGGGGTGTTAAAATCCCCTACTATGATTGTATTTATGTCAATCTCACCCTTAAAGTTCATCAATGTGTTTTTATATAATTGGGTGCTCTTATATTTGTTCCATATAGTACTTTGAGTACTTCATGTCACTCCCTTCTGGCCTGAAATGTTTCTATTGAGAAGTCAGCTGTAATTCTAATGGGAACTCCTTTGTAGGTAATTTCCTCTCTCTCTTGCTGCCTTTAAGATTCTTCCTTTGTCTTTAATGTTTGCCATTTTAATTATGATGTGTCTAGGTGTGGGTCCTTTTGGGTTCATCTTGATTGGGAATATCTGTGCCTCCTGAAATTGTGTGACATTTTCCTTCACCAGGTTGGGAAAATTTTCTGTCATTATTTCTTTAAACAGGTTCTCTGTTTCTTGCTTACCCTCTTCCTCTTCTGGTATTCCTATAATGTGGATGTTGTTATGTTTCATGTTGCTCCAGAGCTCCCTTCCTGCTTTTTAATTCTTTTTATCTATTTGCTGCTCTAATTGGGTATTTATTTCTACTTTGTCTTCCAAATTGCTGTGTCCATTCTCTGCTTCATCCAATCTACTTTAAATTCTTTCCAGTGTCTACTTGATTTCAGATATACTATTCTTCATTTCTATCTGGTTGTGGTTAATGTTTTCTATTTCCCTTTTCATGTTGCTATAGTTCCCACTGGATCCAACATTAGCAGACCTAAAGGTTTTTGAATTTATCTTTATTGTTGAAAGTATAACAGATGTCTCCTTTATTTTTTTTTGTTCCATTGTTTGCTTTTTTCCCATTGACCCCCTCCACTCTACACATACCCCTTCCAAGCCTTCACCACACTATTGTCTGTGTTCATGGGCTATGCATATATGCATATAAGCTCCCTGGTTATTCTCTTCTCCTAACACCCACCCTTCCCTTTGAAATTGCTTTCAATGTCTGTGTAAAATTATATACATACCAGAGGCCTGGTGCACAAAATTCTTGCATGGTTGGAGTCTCTAGGCCTGGCCAGTGATCAGGGCTGATCAGGGCTGGGCCAATCAGGGCCTGCCAGCCTAGGGGAGGGACAGGGTGTGGGAGGTTAGACGCTGGCCCCAAGGAGGGAGCCAGCCCATGGCCCTCTGGGAAAGGGGCTGGTCTGCCACCACCCGCCCCTGGTTTCCCATCCCAGTCCAGGGTCTGAAGGCCCCAGCAAGGTTGGGAGATGAGGCAATGGTCACTGAGTTGGTCATGGAAGGAACGGATGCCAGATGCTGACATTGATGCAGGAGCCCTGCCACCATGCGGTGCCCCCACCTCCTCTGCCCCTTTTTCCCTTGCTGCTGTGCTGTCAACAGGGCCTGCTGGCCGGGGTGAGGAATGTGGGGAGGGACTGCAGGAGGTTTTCTGGCTGGAGGGAGGGACCACAGGAGGTTGGCCGCTGACCTCAAGGAGGGAGCCAGCCTTCAGTCCAGTTGGGGAAGGGGTCACATCTGCTACCACCCACCCCCGGTTACCCGCCCCAGCCCAGGGCCTGAAGGCCTTGGTGGGGTTGGGATAGGAGGCATCAGTTGCCCTGTCCCTGCCCCCTTTCTCCTTCCCTCGCTGTTGCACCACCACTGCGGAGGGTGGGCACCAGGCCGATCAGGGCCTGCCAGCCAGGAGGAGGGACAGGGCACAGGAGGTTGGCCGCTGGACTCAAAGAGGGTGCCAGCCCCTGCCCCTCTGGGAAAGGGGCCATGTCCACTGCCACACACCCCTGGTTCCATGTTCCAGCCCAGGGCCTAGGCCCAATCAGGTGATTGGGATCTGCCAGCCAGGGGGAGGGACTGCGGGAGGTTGGTTGGTGGGGGGAGGTTGACTCTGGGAGTACAGTGACCACCAGGGGGAAACTCCTTCATTGAGCATCTGCCCCCTGGTGGTCAGTGTGTGTCATAGCAGCCAGTCCTTCTGGTCTTTCTGGTCATTTGGTCATAACAGTGTCTTAGACTTTTATATATATATAGATAGTAGTAGAAGTACTACCCACAGTGATCAGACAAGAAGAAAACATAAAAGGCATCCAAGTTGGAAAGGAGGAAGTAAAACTGTCATTATTTTCAAGTTACATGATGTTGTACATAGAAAACCCTAAAGACTCCACCAAAAACATAATAGATTTAATGAATAAATTTTAAGTACTTAAAATTTCTTTTACATGATATTCAATTTCATCTTTTGTTTGTTTTGTTTTTTTAAAAAAATCCATAATAATATTTGGCAAGTGTTTTGTAAATCTTTACTTCCAATTCCAATAAAATGACTGGTTTCTTCTTGCCTTAACATTCCCTTCCCTTGATCTACATGTGGTCATTTGGCTTGTTCTTCTCTCAGATAGGTACCCTTTTCTCCCCAATTTATATCTTAATCTCTTTCATACTAAGCCTCTTAATTTCAATTTTACAACATTCCATATATTCCCATTCTGTCTTTTCCATTTTCATATCATTCTTTCTCATGGGCATAGACTTTTTCTTTTTTCTAGAAATGTTCTCTAGTTTCACTAAGAAGTTGGTGAGATCAAGGACATTACATGGATTTCATTGTGTATATCTTTCTAAAACATATTTCAAAGATAGGGCCACTGCCACACATTCCATATTCAGTTGTCCATTAATATACTGTCCTAATCTTATGAGGTGAGAGGTTTCTAAAAATCTAGTGACATTTGTCAATCTATTATTCTTTCTAACACTATGCAAACTCTGTTATTATTCATTGGTCAACTGTCAACCTTAGGCTCATTCTTCCATTCTTCCATTGCCCTTAAACAAACTATCCAAGTGTTTCAACTATACAAGTATTTTTCATGACAGTCTTACAAAAAGTTTTTTATGTTGCTCTTTGTTTTGTTTATTTTTGCATTTCCAATTTTATAATTTAATTTTAGTAAACCTGTAATTCCTGTTAAATATTTGTAGAATGATTTTATACCACAGGGTATCTTCAATTATTATATAATCTCTCAAATCTCAAATTTACATGAGAAAGATACATGAAGAATTACCTTAGAATGTTGCCAAATACTTTTTTAAAACAAAAATGAAATTCTTAGAAATTTAACAATCTCCTGGTATATTTTAAAAAGATAACTATTATTTATAATAAAACTTGTTCAAGACTATATTAAATAAATGTATATAGCAAGTCTCATTTGACTAAAGCTATGGCAGAGTTTTAGACCAATGAGTACTTCTCATATTTTTTATGTGCCTCTCTTGAGAATGAATGTCTGTTCTTATCTTATTCTAAAAAAACTACAAGGCCTAATACAAAACCACTGTTGGATACATTATTTATCGTCCCTAGAGGTTTTGGTTTTCTACCTCCTTGCATGGTGTTATTTGCAATTTCAAACCTTTTGGTACTATATGTGATGTATGAACATAAGATAAAATTTTCTCTGATTGGTAAGATTGCCTTTGAACTTTGGTTCCAATTCTCAGAAATGTGTCAGGTAGTTCCTTTGAGAAAAATATGGAAATTTTTTCTCCCTTCTTTTCATGATATTGTGCCCTCATTTTTTCCAGAATATGGGAAATTTTATTGAATAATCAGACCCTTCAACAAATAAAAGTCATGTAGTAGGCAAAAAGTTATGAAAAGGTACAGAAAGTTGTTACCGATAAAAGGCGTATTAACCAAATGCTATTTGTGAACTTAGTTTGGGTCTTCTTGTGAACAAAGTAACTTTAAAAAGACAAACACTGT
The DNA here is from genome assembly GCF_014108235.1 of Myotis myotis. Lineage (NCBI taxonomy): Eukaryota > Metazoa > Chordata > Mammalia > Chiroptera > Vespertilionidae > Myotis > Myotis myotis. The sequence continues at coordinate 25,836 of NW_023416392.1, read as the reverse complement.
TTGAACTTTCAGATAAACACTGTTCTTTGCCTTGATCAAATAATAGTGATCATATAATAATGTTCCAAGCTATAGAAATATTTTATATAATATTTTGTGGCCATTTTTTCTCTCCATCAGAGCAATTTTCTTTTCATCGACAGAATGATCAACTATGCAAACTGAAATTCTATTTAATGTTTTTTAAAGGAATTTTACTTATTGATAACCTGTCCCTCAACTATGAAATTGTATGATAGTGATATAAGAAGATGTTATCCTAGCGTATAAAGGAGTTGCTCATAAAGCACTAGTTAAAACATTAAAAGTTTCACATCCTCCATTCTAATGACATTTTCTAATTACATTTATGTTTTGAGGGGAAATGGAATTTATCAATATATCCCTATAGTTTGTATTAGGCTACCAAGAGCTAGTGCTACAATAACACATTTCTATTGATGGAACCTTTCCTGTGTGTTTCATCATTACTTTTTAAGTAACTATCTCTGGTGTCTGTACCTGTTTGTATTTTATTATGAAAAAGGCCAAGGGCCAATGCAAGCCCCATAACTGCTATTGTTGAATCCAGAGGAATTCCCAGTCCACCTCCTCCAGGTCCTATATTTTGAAGTGAAGTTTGACATCTTCATTTGCCTTTCTTTAATCCCTTAATGGCTTCTTTGATTTGCCTGGCTGTTGCAATCTATGCAGACATTCCTCTTAAGTTAACTTTATTGATCACACACCTCTGACATTCTGGTATTTTTAGTGAGGCTGATGTAAAAATTTGACCCAGAGAAGCCCAAGCCATTTGAGTTACACCAGATTGACTTCCTTAGTATGCTTCATTTGTCATTTTAATGGGATTTGTTGAAGAACTTTCTTTAGGTATTAATTAAAATAGAAATTCATATAACATAAGGTTAAATACTTATCGTTTAATGAAAATATTGTGAATCTTGTGACCCATGAAATTTCCTCAATATCTTTTGAAACACTGGTTCAGGGACTTCTAATTTAGTGTTTGTGTCTGTTTTATACCACACAACTGCTACAAAAACTAGAATTGAATGTACAGTTTTAAAAAATCTAAAACCCTATCAAATTTATACAGTGAACAATTAAATGTTCACTAATAATAAAAGAATAAAGAGTATTTTAAACTGCTACCATGATAACTACTATTTCTAAGTAAATGTTAACTAATAATAAAAGATTAAAGAATATTTTAAAAGGTTATCATGATAACTAACTACTATTTTTATACTTTTCTCTCAATTCAGTAAATTCACTAATTATTTGCACAATTCATTTTATTTTTTATTTTTTATTTTTTTAATATATTTTATTGATTTTTTACAGAGAGGAAGGGAGAGAGATAGAGAGTTAGAAACATCGATGAAAGAGAAACATCGATCAGCTGCCTCTTGCACATCTCCTACTGGGGATGTGCCAGCAACTCAGGTACATGCCCTTGACCCGAATCAAACCTGGGACCCTTCAGTCCGCAGGCCGACACTCTATCCACTGAGCCAAACTGGTTTCGGCATATTTTATTGAGAAACATTCTGTGGACAAAACTGACCTCTCAACTAATATATTTTTGTATATGTATGCGAATGTCTGTATACCTACACTCAGTAGTGTGGGCTGTGTTTTTCTGTGTGTGCTTATATGCTCTGGTTTTTTAAATTTTAAATATGAATAATGCATTAAATTTGAATTTTATTTGTATTTCTTTCCATGATATTCACCGTGATCTCTCTATTTCCTTTTCAGAAATACCACTAGAAAAAAATGGTAAATTTTTAGAAAAACCTGTTACTCTTAACCACAATGAAATGACCTGATTCTGTTACCTTTCATTTCCTGGCTTCTAATATGCATGCAGTTTGTTAGCTAATTATTTTTCTGGATGTCTACCCCACTGTCCTTAAATAATTGTTAATGGTCTTCTTCCATATTAACTTCTCAATTTCAATTTCCAACTTTCATATTTTATTCCATTCTTCCTAATCAATATTGGCTTCCTCTGTTATACACAGAGACTTGTTTTATTTCAATAGAAGTTGGTGAGAAGAAGGGTGTTAGTTTGATAGAAATATATCTATTGTACATATCTATCTGGAACACATCCAAAGATAAGACCATTGTAACTTGGTTTATTTATGGATTTCCATTAACATATTAGTGATAGTTTCCTAACCTGAAGAGATAAGCAAAAACATTCTTTTTTTTATTTTTTGCTAATACTCACCTAAGAATATTTTTTCCATTGATTTTTAGAGAGTGCAAGGGAGGGGGAGAGACAGAGAGAGAGAAACATGGATGTGAGAGAAACATCATTTGGATGCCTCCTGCATATACCCTGACTGGGGCTAGGGATAGAGCCTGCAACTGAGGTAAGTGCCCTTGACCAGAACCTAACCAGGACACTTCAGTCTGCAGATCGACACTCTAAGCACTGAGCAAAACCACCAGAACTGCTAACACACTCTTAACACTCTCAGTACACTTTGGTCACCCTTTCACGCTTGTGTAAATTCTGAGTCATGGAATATTCAAGTGCACAGAGAAATTACCCAGCAGTATCTATAAAAACATTGGTTCAAGAACCTCTAACTTTATGGTTTTGGCTACATACACTATACAGCTGCTGCACACATTAGAACTGAATATACACATTAATTAAAAGCAGAGAACATATATCTTATGAACTAAACAATAAAACCCAATTAATTTAAAAAGGAATAAGGAGGCTTGAAAAAGGTAAACATGAGAACTACTATTCCTAAAATTTTTCCTCAGTTAAGTCATTCAATCATTTGATGCAATTTTAATTTTAGGAAAAACTATTTTCTGGGGAAAATAGAATGCTCAACCAGTATTGTGTTTGTGTGTGAATGTGTTGTTGCCTACATCAGTGTTACTGATCCGGGTTGTTTTCCTGAGCAGGATGCAAGGGTGAATTCTTTCCCGGGTCCAGGTGGGTTCAAAGAACGAAGCCACAGACAAAAGGTGGTAGAAGCAAAGGTTGGAAATTTATTGGAAGCAAATACAGACTCCCACACAAGGAGGGAGCGCCAAGGGGATAACCCACTACGCTCCTTTTTCCTAAGGTTTATAAAGTCTGTAGTTTTGTCTCTTCATACTGTCTTCTAATGGGTCACTCTTTTTGCAGACTATCATCTTCAAAGCCCAAACCCCAGGTGGTGCCCTCTCTTCCTCTCCCCCTTATCTTGTAACACTTCTCTGTCTCCTCTATTTTCCTCTTTCTCCCATACCCTGTGCCTTTTCCTGATCTGTGAATGAATGTCTTCCTCTCCCCTTATCCTGTGGTACTTGCTTTTTTCTTCTGTGAATGTATGCCTTCTGGCAACTCCAATCCCTCACCTATGCATTCCTCCCCCATGGACACTCTTTACCAGTATTTCTAAAACTCCCTAAACCTGCCTATTTTACCCCAAAAACTCCTTTCAGTATGTGTATATGTGTGCTTAACTACATCTAAATAAGTTTAATTTTATATATAAATTTTGCTATACATTTGAATATTCTTTTTATTTCATGACATTTTTATTGATTGTCTTCAATTTATTTTCTCTTTAAAAATATGTTTCTTGTCCTAACCGGTTTGGCTCAGTGGATAGAGCATAGGCCTGTGGACTCAAGAGTCCCAGGTTCGATTCCAGTCAAGGGCATATACCTTGGTTGCGGGCACATACCCAGTAGGGAGTGTGCAGGAAGCAGCTGATGGATGTTTCTCTCTCATCGATGTTTCTAACCCTCTATCCCTCTCCCGTCCTCTCTGTAAAAAATCAATAAAACATATTTAATAAAAAATATCTTTCTTTAATTGATTTTAGTGAGAGAGGAAGGAAGAGAGAGAGAAACATCGATAAGAGAGAGACATGGATCTGCTGCCTCCTGCACGCTCCCTACTGGGATCAAGCCTGAACTCCAAGCTTCTGCCCTGACCTGGGTGAACTCTTTCTTGTTTTATGGCTCGAAGTTCAACCACCGAGCTACACAGGCTATGGTGAATTTATTTTCAGAAAGATCTTGAGCCACAAATGATAACTTTTTGGAAAACATATTACTTCTCATATATTGATATAATAAATGTAGCAGGCTTCAGATGGCTACCTCTATAGGTAGAGTTTTAGAGAAGTTTTACCTTTACTCTTTACTTGTTTCTTCCTCACCTTACATTTAGCAGCTCTTTTGTATGTGAGTGTGTGTTCTCATTTTCTATTGAAAGTGGAAGGCCCATTGTAGAACCAGTGATGCATCCATTCTTTATCCACCCCAGAGGCAGTATATTGGAGCTCCTTACATGGTGTCATTTCCATTTTAGCCTGTTTGGCTCCAGGGAGTGTAAGGAAGTTTAAAAAGTTTTCCATTCAGTGGGGAACTGTCCTTTGGACCTTGTGGTGCCAATTCTCTTAGATGTGTGTCATTTAGGACCCAAGAGAAAAACTATGCTAATATTTGAAAGTTGTGTCTTTCTTTCTTAGTGTCATTGGGCTCTTATTTTGAATTAATGTTTATTTTTTTTCTTTCTATCTTATTAATAAAGATGAGGAAGAAAAAGGTAAGTTGTATTAATGTATTTTCTTAGATGCCTAGTCATGCTTCTTAGATACCTAGTCATGCTTCACCCATTAAATGTACCTTTTCCTTTGACCCCCCCCCCCAATGATCATCATCCAATACACATTTTTACATGATATTCTCTTGAATCTAGTCTTTCCAAATGAAAGTTGCCATTTTTTATCTGCTATTAAAACATCCCTTAATGTTCCTTTTTTTTTTTTTTTTACTTGTCTGGTTGTTGCATCTACACAGATACTCCTTTTGAATCAGGTACATTTTATTAATTATGCCTATTTGAAATACTGTCATTTTCAATGTGGCTAAGGTGAGCATTTGTTTAAGATAGGTCTGGATCATTTTATTTGGACCAAATAACTGTCATTTAATAATTCATTTCCCCACTTTCATAAAATTTTATTAAGAAGAACATTAAACATTAAATGTAAATTAAAATATAAATTAACATAAGGCAAGGTTTGTATTCATTGGTTGATAATAGTGCTGTGAATAAAGGAGCCCAGGGAGATCACTCTGCAGTACCTCTAGAACAATAGTTCTCAACCTTCCTAATGCCGCGACCCTTTAATACAGTTCCTCATGTTGTGGTGACCCCCAATTTCATTGTTACGAATTGAACATAATTATAACATAGTGATTAATCACAAAAACGATATGTAATTATTTATGTGTTTCCCGATGGTCTTAGGCGACCCCTGTGAAAGTGTCGTTCAAACCCCAAAGGGGTCGCGACCCACAGGTTGAGAACCGCTGCTCTAGAAGCTTCTCTTGTAGTAGTAGTACGAGTAGGACCACAGAACCTTCTCTAATTTGATGTTTGTGGCTACTTTCTACTACATAGCTACTTCAAGAAATAAAATTAGATATTTCTGTCAATTGAAAACCAAAGAACTGATTAAATCTTACATACTGAACAATAATATTCCAACTAATATCAAAAAACAAAATGAATAATTTAAAAGGAAACCATAAGAACTACTGTTCCTAAAATTTTCTATAATTTAGTAAATTTACTTATTATGCTCATATTCATTTTGGGAAGAAAAGGTAAGTTTCATTAGTGAATTTTCCTATATACCTATTCATGGCTTCATCATTACATGAAATCAAAACTGATATCAACCACTATATTTTGCAGGTGTGTGTATGATTGTGTGTGTGTCTACAGGCAATTGTGTGTACGTGTGTGTATGTATTATGTGCACCCTGCTTGTTTGAAACATGAATTTTGCATTAAATTTGCATCTTCTTTCTATATTTTTCATGATATTTATACTGATTTCTTTATTTTATTTTCCAGAAGAAAGCAAGAGAGATGTTGGTAAATTTTTTGTCAACCCATTACTCTCAATCCTGTTAAAATTACTGGTTTCTCATTGCTTTAATCTGTCTTGCTTGTTAATCTATATATCATCCATTGGCTCACTGTTCTCCTGGAAGTCTATGTTTCTCTCCTCCAAAAATCGTTATATAGACTTCTCCTACATTAAGTCTCTCCATATCAATTTGCCAATCTTCCAACATTCATATTCTTTCCTTTTCCACTTCAATATCATGTGTCACTATCAACATTGGCCTTTTTACTTTCCAGAGACCTGTACAGTTTAACTAATAAGTTGGTGAGATGAAGGGCTTTAAATTGACAGGCCCAAGGTTCTCATTCTGAAAGTCTTATAGACTACAGACAAAGATAGACCTCTGTCATCTACACCAAATTAAAAGGCCCACTTTTAAGTATTTGATACTTCCTCTAACCTGAAGTTTGTCTTTAAAAGCCTGTGCATTGATAATATTCATTGGTCAAGTGTGACGTTCAGATTCATTTTTCTTTTGCCTTTGACAATATTACCCAAATTATCAAGGTATCCAAACATTACCCATGATTATCCTGGAAACATGATACAATTTTTATTATGACCAAGTATATTTGAGACAATTATTTGTATAAGGGTTTATATCTCAGGAATTATCCCATTAAAATAAATTCTCAGATTTTCATGTAAATGACATAGGATACAATTATCCCAGGCTATTGGACATATTTTTTCATACAACAACAATATAAATCTTAAGACATTACATACTCCTTATAACGACTATACTATAACTGTATTCTTGAAATGCAGTTGAATAACGTCTAATGTATGTGAGAGTTTTATATGACTACCACTTTTTTAAAACTTTATTTTTATTGTTGATGCTATTACATATGTCCCCATTTCCCAATTTTGCCAACCTCTTATTTTTTTCTATAAGAGATAAAGGCATAATAAAAGACCAATATTTGACAGAGGAAGTGCTCGCAACTGCTCTCAGGGTACATTTTGAATCTCAAAAACGTGTCAGGCATGACCCCGGAGAAAAGATATTGAAGTATTAACATTTCTGTCTTCCTCACTTTCTGAAATTAAGCCCTCACTTTGGAGGAATTGTTTCCTTCTTTATTTTATTTAATCAACAAAATGAGGAAGAAAAAGGCAAGTCTTGTTCCTGTATTTTCCTGTGTATCTAGTCATGGTATCTTATTATTTATTCCATGGGCTTTGATTGTAACTTGATGGCTCAATGACCATCATCCTCAACTCTAAGAGCTGAGTAATTGTGGATAATATTTTCCTCATTTTCTTGTCTCTAATTGATTCTCTCCATATTCATTTGTTATTCAATTTTTCCCCTTTATAATTTTTGTGATTCGTGCAGTTGTTACAATCTATGCAAACAGTTTCTTTGTGGCCAATGTTATTATATATATACCTCTAAACTATGGCAATTCCTGTGTGACTGATATGTCAGGTTTGTCCTAGATATGCTCAAGTCCTGTGACGTAGAACTCACTTCACAGACATTTGATATTTTCATTCATTTCATGGGATTTAAGTAACATAAGGTTAATTGTGGCCTAGGTTAAAGTGGAAACCAACATCAAAGAAGGCTATGGTCAGGGCTTTATGTAAATGTCAATGGAGAGTGTATAATCATGTTTAACCTCCAGAAAGTAAATGTTTTATATCCTCTAATTCAGTGACTTTGTCTAATTTATACAACAATGCTATGCTGTTACCTGAATTGACTTAACATATATCTTTGGTAGCAATCCAAGAACTTACTAAATTGTACAAACTAAATAATAAAAGCCTCAAAAATGATTAAGACCTAATATTTTTAAATTTATGTTTCCATTCAGCAAAATACTCACTTTATGCCCGTCTTCATTTTTTGTATCATATTCTTGGACAAAAGTGAGCATTCAGTCACTGTGTGTGTTCATGTGCCTTCCAGTAACACGTGTGTGTACATTTTTCTTCATTCTTATGATTTTAATTTTAAAACTAAACTTTTGATTAACATTTAATTGTCTGTGTTTTTGTTACCTTGATTTTACATGGGTCTTTCCATTTTATTTTTCAGGTAGTCTTCGGAATTATTTTGGTAAATTTTTGACAACTCTTCACGCTCATAACTCTTTAAATTACTGCTAACATTCCAGCTTTTTTATCTACCCATTGGCTTACCCTTTTTCCTTCTCGCTCCAATATTTTGGAGGTGGCCTTGACCCATGTGAACTTCTCCCCATATCTTTTGCCTGACATTGCATCCTTTCCCCTTCCTTCATTTTCATGCCATACCATTCCTTTTCCATAAACATTAGCTTCTTATGTCTCCACTGATTTGCCATAGTTTCATTATGAATGTTGTAGTGATGAAGGGGATGAGACTGAAAGCCAAATCTCTTTCATCCTATGAATAGTTTCTGAATACAATCTGTGACATAGAATCTCTGTTTTTTGTCTCTCAAAGGGACTTCCTTCAACTACTGTTCTTTCAAAGTCTATATAAATTCAGATGTTATGTTTTTGTCTAATAGGAGTCTTCAGGTAAATTCTCTGATTGGCCTTGATCATATTATTCAAATATTCCCAGATATAGAAATATTTTACACAATATTTTGTGGACATGTTTTCTTTCCATTACAGTAATTTTATTTCTTTTTTTTTTTTTTTTTTGCATTTTCATTGACACAGTTATTAGCTGTGCAGATTGTAATTCTTTTTAATGTGTTTAGAAGTACTCCATACCTTCAACGAAGATCATTGATAATGTATCTCCCTGGTATGAAATTTAATGTTAGTGATATAAGAAAATGTTATCCTTGCATAATCCTAAAGGAATTTTTAGTAAAACACTAATTAAAAAATTAAAAGTTTTACATTCCCTGTTCTAATGATACTTTATAATTATATATATTTTTTTGTTTTCAGGAGAAATAGAAGTTATCAATATCTCCCTACAGTTTGTAGTAAGCTACAGAAGGCTACTGCCGCAATAACACATTTGCATAGATAGGTCCTTTCCTCTTTCCTCGTCACTTTTTAAGTACTTATCTCAGATATCGGTACATGTTTTAATTTTATTCTGAAAAACTTTAAGGCCCATGCAACACAGTGACGGCTGTTGTTTAACCCAGAGGAATTCCTAGTCCACCTCCTCTCACAGCAACATTTTGAACCTTACCTACTTTGGCACCAAGCAGTGTATGGAAGCCAAACTACAAGCTCTAATTTGTGAGGTAGACTTTCAACATGTGGTGTCAATTCTCATAAATATGTGTCATTGGAATCCCAATGAAAACTAAGCATTGTTTCAGATTTTTGTACTCACCCCTTATTAACCTTGTGCCCTCATTTTCAATGAATAGGAATGTTCTCCCATTTGTTTTTCCGTTAGTGGGAAGAGGAAAAAACTTGTCTTTAACCACTTCACTGTGTACCAGTCATGGTCACATTGTTTCCTGTATCTTTGTCTTCCACTCGCAACATCTTCCTCAGTACACTGTGCATTTAATGTACATGATTTGTCCTGTTAATCTTCCCACTGAAGTCGCCTTCTTCATTTGTTATTCAATTTCCTTGATTTTAATTCTGTGATTTCTCCATACACTCTATGCCAGTGGTTCTCAACCTTGGCTGCACATTAGAATCACCTGGGAATCTTTTTAAAATCCTGATTTCTGGGCCTCATCCTCCGATAATTCTGTTTCTTTGTTACTAATGTTGTGGCCTCACCACATAACAAAGAAACAGAATTTGTTATAGTTTCTCTAAGAAGTTAGTAAATAAAGGGCATTAGGTTTATAGGCCCATGGTTTGACTTTTTAAAAAAAGTCTTCGCGGAACACATTCAAAGATTGTGCCAATGTCATCATCCATACTGGAGTGCTCATTTCTATGCCACTGAAAGTTTCCTAACCGTAAGGGATGCAAAAATTCCTAAAACTCTAAGTAAATTTTGACCATATATTGTTTTTCAAAGCCTGTGTAAATTATATTATCATTAATTGATCAAGGGTGAACTTGAGGTATATTATTTTTCTTGCCCATGTATACATTCCCCAAGTGATTTCAATGTACAAACATTGCCCATGATTGTGCTTGGAAGATTTTTTCCCAAGAGAGTAACTGTTTTATGGTTTTTCATTTTCAATAGCACAATCCTCATTTTGGAAATTCACTTCTGCTTAATATGTGTAGAAGAATTTCATGTTGCACAGTGTGGTATTCTAGTTCCTTTCATGTTGTTATTTCCCATCATAGTCCCTTTGGCAACAGGGTTGTATGGAAGTTAAATAACATTTCCTCAAATTTGTGGGATGGTCTTTGAGCACTGTGGTTTCAGTTCTCAGAAACACATGTCAGCATCAATGGATCTAGAGGCTACTGTACTGAGTGGAAGAAGTCAGACAGAGAAAGATAAACACCAAACAAAACAATAAAACTGAGGCAGATTCACAGATAGAGAGAACATTTTGATGGCTTCCTGAAGACAGGGGGTATTGAGAAGTAGGTCAAAAAGGTAAAGGCATGAAGAAACACAAATTGGTATTTACACAGTAGTCTTAGGGATGAAAATTACAGCATAGGGAATACAGGAAATAATATTGTAACAACTATGTATGGTGCCAGATGGGTTTAGATGTATCAGGCATATCACTTCCCAAGTTATAGCAAAGTCTAATAATTGGGTTGTAGCCCTAGAACTACTATAATATTGTACATCAATTTTTAAAAAATTAAAAAGATATTTTAGACATTTTAAGAAAGAAAGATATTTAAAAAGTTATGCATGTGAATTAGAAGCAAGAGACACATATGGAAGCTTTGAAATTTTTGTGGCCCTTTTGACATTTGCTTTATTTGGAAATAATCCTTGCTTTCTTTCTTCTACTATGTGAAGGAGAAAAAGGAAGGTGAAAACTTTAATAATAATATAACTGTTTTTTATCTCTAATAATATTTTTTCTTTACTGTTGACACTATCACAAATGTCCCCCAATGGAAGTCAATTTAATATAAATATTTGTGTGTCTAGTCATATTACTTGTAACTTCTTCTTCAACTACCAATGATCATCATTCCAAACCCAACATACACACATTTTTACATAATTTCCCCTTAATACTTATCTTTCACACTGAAGGTTTCCATGTTCCCTTGCTACTCAGTTACAATCCATTATTGCTTGTTTGAATTGTTTGTTATGTTATCTATGCAACCATTCCTTTTGAGTCACCTAAATTCAATTTTTCCTACATCTTTACCATGGATTTATACTGAGTGAGGCTGATGTGTCAAAATTTGTCCAGGATTTACCAATGGGACTGCATTAACCCAACTGATTGTCATGTAATACTTCATTCCTCTTTTTCCCTTCATGGACTTTAGCTTAAAAGTGTTCTATTTAGCTGGCAGTTAAATTAGAAACTCACATAATACAAGGTTGGTATAAATGTTGTAAATAGAGTGGTCTAGGGATACAACCCTGTTGTACTTCTAGAGACCTCAGTTCAAGATCCTCTAATGTACTGTTGGAGGCTACTGTATACAACATAGCTGCTGCAACACTGCATCTTACTGTACACATTACCTAAACCAAAACACTTACAAATCTTACACATTGAAAAATAAATCCTAACTAATGTCTGAAGAGATAAGAAATACTGTAATAGGCAAACTTGAGAACTATTATTTATTTCAATTAAAATACTCATTTTATGAGCACTTACATTTTGAAAAGAGTACTGCCTGGAAAATACTGAGTTCTCAAACACCATTTCATCCTCCTGTGTGTGTCTGATACAGTGTGTATCTATATGCTATGTTGTGCATGTGTGTTTATTTTTAGCCTGATAGGTTAAATTTTAAATATAAATATGTGTGAAATTTGAGTTTTATTCCTATTCCTTCTACACAAGATTTTGATTGTTCTCTATTTTTTTTTTTCAGAAAATCTTGGGAAAACATCTGGTAAATGTTTATAAAATCCTTATTCATAACTTCAATAAAATGATTGCTTTCTATTGCCTTTAGTTCCCTTCTATTAATTATATGCAATCAATAAGCTTTCTGTTTTCCTGGATCATTAAATTTAATTAATTAACTAAGGTCTTCTCTAATATTAAATCTCTCTAATTTGGTATTACAATCTTCCACGTATTTCCATTCCATTTTATGCATTCCATACCATTGTTATCCTACCAAAATTGATTTTTTTTTCTGTTTTTCAGAAAAAAAAGCTATTGTTTCACTACGTTGGTGAAATGAAGGACATTAGTCTTACAGGCACAGGGACAGGTTCTAAATCTGTTCATTTTTCTGGAACACATTCCAGTACAGGTCAACATCATTAAGTCCATATTTGAGTGATCACGTGATACTTTCCTGATATTAAGAGATGCGAAATAATCCTAATATACTGACACATATGTATAATTCATTGGTTAAGTGTGAGCCTGAGTCCTGTTTTTCCACTGCCCTTGTACATGTTTCCATTGTGTTCACAGGTATACAAATATTTACATGGTGTTCCTGGAAATCATTTTATATGCAAGCATAACACCTGTTTTTCTCTTTGGCCTTCAATAACACAATTTTAACATTGCTAAACTGCAGTGTCTGTTAATATTTAATGGAAGCATTTATATCCATCAGAATCGTCACTGATCATTATATATTTTTCAAGTCTCAAAATTTCAACTGAAATACTTTAAAATTATTACCTGGGAATGTTCCAAAGATCTTTTCTACAACACAAATGTAATGTTTAGGGCTTAAAATCCCTCATTGCAATGCCATTATTTTCATGGTCATTTTAATTTCAAAGGGAGTACATTTCCCTAACATACCAAGGTAATATGTATCACAGGCTTTTTATGGTTGCTGCTACATGCAGCACTTTGAACAGATCTTTGCTTTCACTCTTTTCTTTCCTATGTACTTCTTCATTGTGATATTTACCTTAATCTCTTCATTTTGTTTTCCAGAAAGTCCCAAGCAATACAATGGTAAATTTTCTGAAACCCATTTATTCCCAATCCTCTTTAAATGAGTTGCATCTTGTTTCCTTAATACTCTGTGCCTTTTACACTCTCTGTCATCTATTGCCTCACTCTTCTAGATTTCTACCCTTCCCTTCTCAATAAATTGGTAATGGGTTTCTCTCACATTAGATCTCTGCATTTAAATTTTACAACCTTCCATATTTTCCCAATCCTTTTTTCCCAGTTCATACCATTTCTTTCTCAATCAACATTGCCTTTCTCAGTTTTTCCTTCCACTAGAAATTTGTGAGACACAGGGTGTTAAGTTGATATACATATGGTTTCTATTGTACATCTCTTTCTGGAACACATTAGCCTTCCTGGTCTTACATGACTATGCTTCCCTTCCCAATTTTGGCTACAGGCTCCCTCATATTAAGTCCTCTCCATTTAGTTCATTTATCTAAAATGAAATAAGTCAGACAGAAAAAGTCAAGAACCACAGGATTTCACTCATACGGGGGATATAAAACTGAAAGCAACAACTGAACAAACAGAAAAAACAAACAAAAACTCATAGACACAGTTAATAGTTTGGTGATTACCAGCGGGGAGGAGAGTTGGGGAGAAAGTAAAGGGTAAAAAGGGTCTATTATATGGTGGTGAAAGAAAAGTTTTCTTTGGGTGGTGACCACAGTGTCAATATTCATATGATGGATCATAGAAATGTACACTTGAAGCCTATATATTTTATTATCCAGTGTCTCCCCAATATATTGATGAAGATAAAAATAGAAAAGATTACTTATTAATGATATCACAAATATTGTTGTGTATAGAATTCTGGAACCTAATGCAGATTTCCTCCAGAAACAATGGCTCAATATTATCCAAATTAAATTTTGTTGTGACTTTAATATATATTATGGCTATTGCAAATGTAAGACATGTGTACATGGAGAGGCAAAAGTTGGCTTACAGTTGTGAGTACATGAAACACAGAGCTGATACTTGTATTACTAGTTATTTATAAAGTATTATGTTATTTAAAAAATAAATGTAAATTTACTTTCGCCACACACTGTATTTATAATTAGTAACAAAGAACTTCTCAAAGCTAACAAGACAAAAAAATTCTAAGAAAGGTAAAATAAATTAAAGATATTTTTATAAGTTAACTGACAGAACTTTATTCCTTTTTTGTTAATTTGCTACATCCATACCTTTTCTCAATTTTAATATTAAGACAATTGTTTCTGAGAAAATCAGAGTGTTGAGCCAATGTTCCTATGTGCATGTTGTGTTTAAATCTGCACTTTAATAGGTTTAGTTTTGCTTGAGTGTTTTACAATAAATTGAATTTTATTCACATTTGTTCCCCATGATATTCACAATATCATTCCATTTATTTTTCATAAATACTTCAGAAAGAACTTGGTGAATTATTTCTGACAAGCCTTAATTCCCATACCCGAGCAAAATAACTGTTTACTCACTGTCTCTAGCATTGTCCGCCTTTTTCCTTATATGACATCCATAGGCTCACTTTTGACATAAATAATTCTCCAAATTCAGTTCCACCTATTTATTTTTCAACTTTCTTACTTTTCCATTTATTCTGTTTTCCAACTCATACCTGTAGTCCCATATAAATTTTGGTATTTTCTGCTTCCAGAGACTTGCCATATGTTCACAACAAATCTTGTGAGATGACAATTAGGCACATGATTGATTTCCACTCTATATACACGTTCCATAAAATATCAATGAAATTAGGAATCTGCCTTTTTATTGTTGTTGTTCAAGGAGATCATTTTATGCAAACTTTGAGTAATGAGAGAAGATTCCAAATGTGATGAGCACAGTTCCTTTCTCCATTGCCCTGTCAAACACTGTATAAACCCTGATGTCTTTCTTTGATGACTTGTGACCTTGAGCCTTACTCTTTCAACTCTCTGAATATCAGAATTTATATGAATATTTCATATAATATATTTTGGACAATTTCCTTTCAACTACATTAAATGTTCTTCATTACGAAAACTGCAATACCTTTACATGTTGCAAAAGGATGCTCTATCTTAAGAGAAGTTATGTATAATGAATCTTTCACTCAGACCTCTATGTGGATGACATGAGAAGCTGTTTGTCAGAGCATGATCCACAAAAGTTTTTTCATGGAGCCCTGATAGAATCATTAAATGCTTTATGTCATTTTTCCAAATGTTATATTTCAAGTACGTTTTAGATTAGAGACACAATGGAATTTGGGAAGAGAGCTCCTTAAACTCATAAGCAGGATTCATGTGATTATTGATCTGGATACAGGTGTTGATAGCAGGGTCCTTTTACTAGATAAAGACTTCTGCATCACACTTTCAGTACCTACCTCAGGTATGTGCACTTTTTCCATATTAGTCTGAAAAAGCGAAAGGCCCAAAGCAAGACCAAAGATTACTATTGTTCACCCCAGAGGAAGTTCTCCTTTAGGTCTGTCATACTTTCATTTCCCATCTCATTCCTTTTGAACGAATGGGTATGGGGATGGAGGGTGACACTGGCTCTCATTGGTTGCATGGACTTAGGATCCTTTGTCCCCACTTCTTAGAAATGTGGGTCAGTTTCCATTAAAGAATAAACAGCAGAAGGGTTTGAAATTAGCGTCCTCCTCTCTTCCTAACATTGTGCCTTCATTATGTTTGAACAGTCTTTTTCTTTCTTTCACTCTTTCAGATAAGGGTGACCAGGATAAAGCCAAGTCCCGTGAAGGTATTTCACTTTGAACTTACTCATTGTCATGTGTTTATTTTGCATTTGTTCTCAACTCTCAAGGATCATCTTCCTTTCTCCACCACACTCACGTACACCACTTTTTCATGTATTGTTATGATTTCAACGTAAGTGTACCATCTTCATTTCTAATTCAGTTTCCCCAATGATTATTTCTTTGATGATCCTGTCCTTGTAATGTATGCAAACAATTCCTCTCTGACTAGAAAATTTTAGTAATTACTTTCCTACAAAATTTTGCTGTTTTTAAAGTGTCTGATCTGAAAGTTTTGTGCAATATACCTCCAGCCATACAATGTAGACCACCCCTCTCGAGGCCAATTCCCCATTCCTGCACAGCCATTACTGCCATTTAATACTCATCTCCATTTCCCAAGAATTTCTTATGATAAACTTTATTCGGGCATTAATTAAAATCAGGCTCACATAAAATAAAGTTATGTATGAACCATTTGACAAAACATTGAGGACAGAGGTACCCATTAACTTAAGCTGCATAACCAATAGGAGCAGTGGTTCAGGATTCTATGAATCACTGGTCGTGGCAGTTTTACTAGCATTCGGCTAGCTACCACAATAGAAGAACTGAGTATATATCTTTAGCTGCAGCAAGGGGTCTTATGAAGATAAAACCTTATTCTTTTGGATGCGCACTATCCCATTGTATATAGGTGACAGTTTATCTTTATGCAAGCAAAATGAAAGGACACTTGGCTTGTTTCTATGTCTTGTCCACTGTGACCAACGCTACAGTGAACATAGGTGTGCATATATCATTGGGAAGAAATATTTTTCAGATTGTGGGGCCTAGGTATCCATAGAAGCTGTTGCTTAGTCATATGGGATCTCTATTCTTCATGTTTGAGGAACCTCCATACTATTTCCCACAGTGGTTGTACCAGTTGCATTCCCACCAGCATTACATGAGACTTCCCTTTCCTCCACAACCTCTCCAACACTTGTTATTACTAGTATTATTGATAAAAGCCACTCAAACAGGTGTGAGTTCGTGTCTCCAAAATGAGCACACAAGAAAATCAAACAAAACCTCACCAAGACAGGAAAGCATGGAACAGACTCAGGATTCTCACAGGCATGACGGTAGGTGTATGGGGTTTTGGGGGGCGGGCAGGTGGGCTGCAATAATTCCCAAAGAACTTAAATGCATATATGCATAACCCATGGACAAAGACAGCAGTGTCTTTAAAACATGGGAGTGAGGCTGTGGGAAAAGTGTCGAGGGGGGCCATAAGCGAAAAAAGGGACATCTGTAATGCTCTCCACAATAAAGACTAAAACGAAACAGAACTCATAGACACAGACAACTGTATGGTGTTACCAGAGGGAAGGGGTGGGTAGTGCAGGATAAAGGAGGTGAAATATATGGCGAAGGAATAACATTTCACTTTGGGTGGTCAGCCCACAATGTGATACCCAGGTGATGTATCAAAGCACTGAACTATTAGTTACACATAATTTTTAGTAAGCAACATCATCCCAATAAATTTAATTTACAGAAAGTTTAAAGAACTTTTTTTTTAATCTTTATTGTTGAAATTATTTTTTTATTGTTTTATTGCTTAAAGTATTACAAAGAGTATTACATATGTGCCCTTTTTTTTCCCCCCGCCCTTGACAATCTCCTGGCCTCCCCTACACCACAGTGTCTTATGTCCATTGGTTATGCTTATATGCATGCATACAAGTCCTTCGGTTGATCTCTTACCCCCCTCCCTCCTGCCCCCCAACCCTCCCTGGCCTTCCCGGTGCAGTTTGACAATCTGTTTGAGGCAGTTCTGCCTCAGTATCTATTATTGTTCATAAGTTTATAATGGTCTTTATTCTCCATGAAAGAGTGAGATCATGTGGTATTTTTCCTTCATTGACTGGCTTAATTCAATTAGCATAAAGCTCTCCAGTTCCAACCATGTCATTGCAAATGGAAAGAGTTCAGTAGATGAATGGATTAGAAAACTGTGGTACATCTACACCATGGAATAATATGCTGCTGTAAAAACAATTTTTGATACAATATTAATAATAAAACACTAAATAATCTACAAAGGGATCACACAAAATTTTAATGTAATTTCCAGAAATAATTTTTCTATAATTTCCTCAATTCATAGAATTCATTCATTTTTCCATATTTAATTACCTCAAAAGAAAACTCTCAGCCATATTTGTGTGTGTGTGTGTGTGTGTGTGGGTGTGTGGGTGTGTGTGTGTGTGAGCGTGCATGTGCGTGGGCACATTATTGGTTTTGTATCTGCATCCTAAGTTTAAATACGTAGTTTTCAATATTTTTGAATGTTTTGTGTTTTTCATAAAATTCACATTAATTTTTGCTTTGCGTTTTTCAGGCGAACATCTGAAGATATTGGGTAAATTTTCTCTCATATCCCTTTACTCCAAAACACTTTAAAATGACGGCTTTCCTGATGTGTCTAGCATTTCCTGCCTTTATACTGATTGGCCAATTCATTGCTTTGCACTTCTGCTAGATGTCTACTAACCTAACACAGATTTCCTCCAGAAAACTTGATTCTATATTGTCCAAGTCAAGCTGTTTTTCAACTATAATATACAACATGGCTACTGTAATCATGAGACATGACTTCAGGCAGGTTCTAAAGTAGGTTAAAGTTGTGAGTACATGAAACACAGAATTTAATAATCTATTATTATTTTTATTTATTAAATATTACTATACTTAGCAAACAACTATAACTTTACTTTTGCCCACCCTAATTTATACTTAGTACCGAAGAACTAGTAAAGCCAGAAACCACCCACCCCAAATTAAAAAGTCTTCAAATTAGGAATATTTTCATAAGGTAACTAACAGAACTCTATTTCTAAATTTTTCTGCTTAATTCACTATATTCAGACCTATCCACCCTTTGAATTTTGGAACAATTACCTCTGAGCAAATGATAGCTTTCAGCCACTATTCCTAATTGTGTGTGTTGTGTGTTCCTCTGAAACACAACAGGTTTGATGTTGCGTGAATGTTGTAGAAGAAATCGAATTTTATTCATATTTGTTTCCCATGATATTTACAATTTCACTTTTATATTTCAGAAAATCTTCAGGAAAAAATTGGTAAGTTATTTCAGAAAATCCTTTATTGCCAAATCTTTAAAAACAAATCTGATGTCTTTAGCATTATCTGCCTTTTCCCCTCTTGACATTCATGGGCTCACTTTCTTTTGGAAGTCTACTCCTTTTACATCAATTATTTTTGTCTTTATTCTGCTCACATATTAAGTTCCATCTATTTATTTTCATAACTTCCATGTTTCCCAGTTTCTTCCCTTTCCCATGCCATACCTGTCCTTCCCTATAAACTTTGGCATTTTCTGCTTTCCAGAAACTTGCCATATTTACTGTGAATCTTATGTGGTGAAGAGGGTTACGCTAACAGGCACAAGATTTCCCCTCTGTACATACTGTCAGTAACATACCCATTAAAGTAGGACCTCTGCCATGTTTCTACAAGTTGAGAGGCCCATCTTAAGCAAACTGAGTGATGAGAGTAGATTCCATATGCGATGAGTGCATTTGACCCCTCCACCGTCCTGGGAACATTTTCTAGGTTCTGATGTCATTCAGTGGCAAAGTGTGACTTTAAGGCCCACTGTTTCACCTCCCCGGTGACCATATTACCCATTGACCAGATAATTGTTGCAATATTTTCTGTCCTTTTTCGTTTCAATTACATTAAATATTCTTTATTCATTTGCATTTTTACTCATTCAGGTATTAATTCACAACATTGCCAAAGATTTTTTTTATATTTGAAAAAGTATGTTACATCTTAAGGAAAGTTTATGTGCAATGTATCTTTAGCTCAGAAGTGTCTATGTGGATGACATGAGAAGCTGTTTGTCAGAGCATGATCCCCAAAGGTTTTTGCATGGAGCCCTGACAGAATCATTAAATGCTTTATGTCCTTTTTTTTCTAATGTTATATTTCAAGTATGTTTTAGTTTAGAGACACAATGGAATTTTGGAAGAGAGCTCCTTATGTTCATAAGCAGGATTCATGCGATTACTGTTATAGATGCAGGTGTTAAGAGCAGGGTACTTACTATATAAAGGCTTCTGCATCACACTTTCAGTACCTGCCCCAGGTATGTGCACTTTTGCCATTTTAATCTGAAAAAGTGGAAGTCCCAAAGCAAGACCAAAGGTTGATATTGTTCATCCCAGAGGAAGTTCTCCTTTAGGTCTGTCATACTTTCGTTTCCCATCTCATTCCTTTTGGACGAATGGGTATAGAGATGGAGGGTGACACTGGCTCTCACTGGTTACATGGACTTAGGATCCTTCGGCTCCACCTCTTAGAAATGTGGGTGAGTTTCCATTAAAGAATAAACAGCAGAAGGGTTTCATAGTACCATCCTCTTCTCTTCCTGACATTGACCCTTAATTATGTTTGAACTGTTTTTTTCTTTCTTTCACTTTTTCAGATAAGAGTGACCAGGAAAAAGGCAAGTCCCATGAATGTATTTCACTTTGTACTTACTCATTGTCATGTGTTTATTTTGCATTTGTTCTCAACTCTCAGCGATCATCTTCCTTACTACACCACACTCATGTACATCATTTTTTCATGTATTGGTAAGATTTCAACATAAGTTTACCATCTTCATTTGTTACTCAGTTTCCACATTATTATTTTTCTGACGGTCCTGCCCTTGCAGTGCACAAAAATATTTCCTTTCGGACAAGAAAAGTTTAGTTATTACTTTACTGTAAAATCTTGCTATTTTTATAGTGTGTCTGATGTTAGAGTTTTGTGCAATAGAGCACCAGACCATACAATGAAGACGGCCCCCACCATACCCCACTCCAGGCCAAACAAAGTAGACCACTCACAGTACTCCATCCCTGACCAGCCATTACTGCCATTTAATACTTCATCTCCCTTCCCTCTGAATTTCTTAGGATAACCTTTATTCAGGCATGAGTTAAAATCAGGCTCACATACAATAATGTTATAGATGAACCAGTTGACAAAACACTGGGGATAGAGGTATCCATTAACCTAATCTTCATAACCAATAGGAGCAGTAGTTCAAGATTCTTGAATGACTGTCTTTGGAAGTTTGATATGGCCAGCTCCCAGAATAGAAGAATTGACTATCTATGTATATTTATATATTTGGGTGCAACCAGAGATCTTATTAAAATAAAGACCTTACTCTTATGGCTGAGTAGTATTCCATTGTATATAGGTACCCCTTTTTCTTTATCCATGCATATATAGAAGGACACTTGGCTTGCTTCTATGTCTTGTCCACTGTGACTAATGCTACAGTGAATATAGGAGTGCATATATCATTAGGAAGAAATATTTTTCAGATTGTAGGGCATAGGTATCCATAGAAGGTGTTATTGGTCATATGGGATCTCTAATATTCATGTTTGAGGAACCTCCATACTGTTTCCCACAGTAGCTGTACCAGTTCACATTCCCACCAGCAGTACATGAGGCTTCCCTTTCCTACACAACCTCTGCAACACTTGTTATTACTAGTCTTGTTGATAACAGCCACTCTAAAAGGTGTGAGGTGTTGTCTCCTTTTAGGTTTGATTTGCATTTCGCTAATGGCTTGTGCAGTACAGGACCTTCTCAGATACCTTTTGGCCATTAGTTTGTAACTTCAGAGAGGAAATACTGCCCTTTGGGGCAACCGGGAGGGATCTTGAGAATATCATGCTGGGCAGACAAAGCCAAGAAACATATGATTTCACTCACATGTGGAATATGAAACCGAAAGCACAAAATGAGCACACGACACAGTCAAACAAAACCTCACAGAGGCAGGAAAGCATGGAACAGACTGAGGATTCTCAGAGGCATGGTGGTGGGTGCGGGGGGACAGGTGGAATGGAAAGATTGACCAAAGAACTTAAATGCATATATGCATAGCCCATGGACACAGACAACAGTGCCTTGAAGACCTGGGTGTGAGGTGTGGAAGAAGGGTTGAGGGTGGCAATAAGGGAAAAAGGGGACATCTGTCATACTCTCAACAATAAAGACTAAAGCAAAACAGAACTCATAGACACTGACAGGGAAGGGTGGGTAGCACACGATAAAGGAGGTGAAATATATGTCGAAGGAACTAGAGTTAACTTTGGGTGCTAAGCCCACAATACCATATGCAAGTGGTGTATCATAGCACTGTGCCTTTAGTTCCACATAACTTTATTAACCAATGTCATCCCAATAAATTTAATTTACAGAAGTTTTAAAAGAACAATAGAGATACAATATCAATAATAAAACAATAAATAATCTCAAAAGGGATCATTAAAAATTAAGGTAATTACCTGAATTAACATTCACATAATTTCCTCACTTCAGAGAATTCATTCATTTTTCCCTTTTAATTACCTCAAAAGTGAGCTTTCAGCCACTATCTCCGTGTTGACACCTGTGCGTGCATCTCTGTATGTATGTTTGCGTATTTGTTTTGTATCTGCAACTGAAGCTTAAGTTTACATATGTAGTTTTCTATATTATTAAATTTTTTTTTCTTATAAAATTCGCATTGAATTTTAATTTCTTTTCATATTTCTATTGATTAAAGTATTAGATATGAGCCCTTATCGCCACATTGCCCCCCATTCCCCTATTAATTTCTCCTTTTCATTTTTCAGATAAAATTCTGAAGATATTGGGTAACTTTTCTCTTATGTCCCTTTACTCCCTAATATCTTAAAATGACTGCTTTCTGATGTGCCCAACTTCCTGCCTTTTTACTGATTGGCCAATTCATTACTTTGAACTTCTCCTAGCTGCCTACTAACCTAACCCAGCATTCCTCCAGAAAATCTGGTTCAATATTGTCCAACTCAACCTATTGTTCAACTATAATATACAGCATGGCTGTTGTAAATATGAGAATTAACTACAGGGAGGTTCAAAAGCACGTTAAAGCTGAGAATAATCAGAGAATAATAATATGCTCTTAATCTTTTTCATTGATTGCTTATTATATTATTTAGCAGAAAACTATACATTTACTTTAGCCTGCCTTCAATATATTTATTCCCAAGAACTTGTAAAAGATAGGGAACCCCCCCAAAATTATGAAATCTTCAAAATAAATTTGGAATATTTTATAAGGTAACTAATATAAATTTTTTTATAAATTTTTTTTTTTTTTTTTTTGCTTAATTCACTATATTCAGAACTTTCCTCCCTTTGAATTTTGGAACAATTGTCTCTGACCAAATGAAAGCTTTCAGCCTCTGTGCCAATATTTGTGTGTTGTGTGCTCCTCTGCACCATGAAAGGTTTCATATTGCTTGCATGTTGCTGAAGAAATTGAATTTTATGCACATTTGTTTCCCATGAAATTTACAATTTCACTTTTATATTTCAGAAAATCTTCAGGAAAAAATTGGTAAGTTATTTCAGAAAATCCTTTATTGCCAAATCTTTAAAAACAAATCTGATGTCTTTAGCATTATCTGCCTTTTCCCCTCTTGACATTCATGGGCTCACTTTCTTTTGGAAGTCTACACCTTTTTCCTCAATTATTTTGGTCTGTACACTTCTCACATATTAAGTTGCATTTATTTATTTTCATAACTTCCATCCTTCCCACTTTCTTCCCTTTCCCATCTCATACCTGTCCTTCCCTATAAACTTTGGCATTTTCTGCTTCCAAGAAACTTGCCATATTTACTGTGAATCTTGTGAGGTGAAGAGGGTTACGCTAACAGGCACAAGATTTCCCCTCTGTACATACTGTCTGTAACATACCCATTAAAGTAGGACCTCTGCCATGTTTCTACAAGTTGAGAGGCCCAGCTTAAGCAAACTGAGTGATGAGAGAAGATTCCATATGCGATGAGTGCATTTGACCCCTCCACTGTCCTGCCAAACTTTTCTAAGTTCCGATGTCATTCATTGACTGAGTGTGACCGAAAGGCCCACTCTTTCCCCTCCCTGGTGACCATATTACCCATTGACCAGATAATTGTTGCAAAATTTTCTGGCCTTTTTCTTTCCAACTCCATTAAATGCTCTTTATTCTTTTGCATTTTTATTCACTCAGGTATTAATTCACAACATTGAATACGATTTTTTATGTTGGCAAAAGGATGTTACATCTGGAGGAAAGTTTATGTGTGATGTATCTTTAGCTCAGTACTCTCTATGTGGATGCCATGAGAAGCTCATTGTCATAGCATGATCCCCAAAGGTTTTTTCATGGAGTCATATTAGAATCATTAAATGTCATATGTGCTCCTTTTCTGATGTTATATTTCATTTATGTTTTAGTTTAGAGACACAATGGAATTTGGGAAGAGAGCCCCTTATGTTTGTAAGCAGGATTCATATGATTACGGATACAGGTGTTGATAGCCAGGTACTTTTACTATAAACAGGCTTCTGCATCAGACTTAAAATACCTCTCTCAGGTATGTGCACTTTTGCCATTTAAGTCTGAAAAGGTGGAAGTCCCAAAGCAAGACCAAAGGTTGATATTGTTCATCCCAGAGGCAAGTTCTCCTTTAGGTCTGTCATACTTTCATTTCCCATCTCATTCCTTTTGGACGAATGGGTATAGAGATGGAGGGTGACACTGGCTCTCACTGGTTACATGGACTTAGGATCCTTCGGCTCCACCTCTTAGAAATGTGGGTGAGTTTCCATTAAAGAATAAACAGCAGAAGGGTTTCATAGTACCATCCTCTTCTCTTCCTGACATTGACCCTTAATTATGTTTGAACTGTTTTTTTCTTTCTTTCACTTTTTCAGATAAGAGTGACCAGGAAAAGGCAAGTCCATGAATGTATTTCACTTTGTACTTACTCATTGTCATGTGTTTATTTTGCATTTGTTCTCAACTCTCAGCGATCATCTTCCTTACTACACCACACTCATGTACATCATTTTTTCATGTATTGGTAAGATTTCAACATAAGTTTACCATCTTCATTTGTTACTCAGTTTCCACATTATTATTTTTCTGACGGTCCTGCCCTTGCAGTTGCACAAAAATATTTCCTTTCGGACAAGAAAAGTTTAGTTATTACTTTACTGTAAAATCTTGCTATTTTTATAGTGTGTCTGATGTTAGAGTTTTGTGCAATAGAGCACCAGACCATACAATGAAGACGGCCCCACCATACCCCACTCCAGGCCAAACAAAGTAGACCACTCACAGTACTCCATCCCTGACCAGCCATTACTGCCATTTAATACTTCATCTCCCTTCCCTCTGAATTTCTTAGGATAACCTTTATTCAGGCATGAGTTAAAATCAGGCTCACATACAATAATGTTATAGATGAACCAGTTGACAAAACATTGGGGATAGAGGTATCCATTAACCTAATCTTCATAACCAATAGGAGCAGTAGTTCAAGATTCTTGAATGACTGTCTTTGGAAGTTTGATATGGCCAGCTCCCAGAATAGAAGAATTGACTATCTATGTATATTTATATATTTGGGTGCAAACCAGAGATCTTATTAAAATAAAGACCTTACTCTTATGGCTGAGTAGTATTCCATTGTATATAGGTACCCCTTTTTCTTTATCCATGCATATATAGAAGGACACTTGGCTTGCTTCTATGTCTTGTCCACTGGACTAATGCTACAGTGAATATAGGAGTGCATATATCATTAGGAAGAAATATTTTTCAGATTGTAGGGCATAGGTATCCATAGAAGGTGTTATTTATTGGTCATATGGGATCTCTAATATTCATGTTTGAGGAACCTCCATACTGTTTCCCACAGTAGCTGTACCAGTTCACATTCCCACCAGCAGTACATGAGGCTTCCCTTTCCTACACAACCCTGCAACACTTGTTATTACTAGTCTTGTTGATTAACAGCCACTCTAAAAGGTGTGAGGTGTTGTCTCCTTTTAGGTTTGATTGCATTTCGCTAATGCTTGTGCAGTACAGGACCTTCTCAGATACCTTTGGCCATTAGTTTTGTAACTTCAGAGAGGAAATACTGCCCTTTGGGGCAACAGGGAGGGATCTTGAGAATATCATGCTGAGCAGACAAAGCCAAGAAACATATGATTTCACTCACATGTGGAATATGAAACCGAAAGCACAAAATGAGCACACGACACAGTCAAACAAACC